>NC_086319.1:427102250-427402250 GCF_036172605.1 Pelobates fuscus
TTCTAAGTACATACATCTTACAAAGTTTTGGGTAGCACGTGGTTTACTGTGATGCTTTGTGAATTTTCTGAATCGCAAGTCTAAAAATAATTTTTAAAAAGTGCGAATTTGTGCCTATATTGCAGGAAGTAAGGCGGGGATAAAAGTGTCAGTTTGTGCCCACCTTGTCTTTTATGTTGTTTAGTTTTTGTTCCAAGTCTCTCTGCTCCCTGGCACCTTCTAACACTGAATGTGCAACCTACATCGAGAAAGGAACACAGTGAGTTAGTATCATCTTACTCAAAGAGGAAATTAATGTAGCATGTCCTAACTGTATCATGTTGTAGAAAGGTGCTATCCTGGTCATCACTTTTAGTAGTGCGTGTGGAACTGCACTCACTCCCATAAATCTGAGCCAGGGTGCTTGCTGAACCGGAATCAAACACCAGATTTCCAAAAATTAATAAAGTAATAGAGGTCCAGGCACTCCTTGGTTCAAGACGGGTACTTTATTAGGAACCACAACAGCAAAGTTTCGACCCCAAAAGGTCTTTGTCAAGTACCTGTCTTGAACCAAGGAGTGCCTGGACCTCTATTACTTTATCCTGGTCATCACTGTCACCGTCGTCTCCCTGGATTAAAAACCCTTTTATTTAATTCCCCTATGAGTTCGGGACATTGCCTTCTCATCCATTTTATCTTTAATTCATTCTCTTACCGAACAACCAGACCACCCGTATGTGGAGTGTGCCACTCATTAATTTCTATCACCTCCCTAACACTTCTAAAACCGCAAGCGTTCTAAGCAGTCGGCTGGGTGGTCGTCGTTCGGTATACGAACACAGGGAGTTTACAGTATGCTGAGTCTGAATATGTTATTTTTATTGAGATTGGATGTATGGTTTTAGAGTTATGAAAGTTGTGTAGAAAGTATGTTTTAACTGTATGTGTAATTGAGTTTCCTCTCAGGATAAGGGGAGGGAATATGTGGGATGTAACTGTGATATGATTGGTTGTTTTATCCCTCCCTGTGGGCGGTCCTGTATTTGCAACAACTGTAATAAAAACCAGGCTGGGTGTCCCAGCACGCGAGTTCCTGTTTTAACCCTCAAAGTGAAGTGTCGTCTCATTCTTGGGGGAGGATTTATTGTATGCTGTTCCAGTTTGACTGCTAGGAGTGTAAACCTATTCGTATGGTTTCCTATTCAACTGTCTACAGCATTCATATGCTTGAGAGGATTTATATGCTTCTTCGGTTCGGTGATTGTGGTGTCTACCAGAGTGCTTGGGGTCCTCAGGAAACGCTAGGAGCATCCTTTAACGGAGGTACCCAGTCGGGGTGCCAGGCGATCCGTTACATACCTATGTTCAGCTAGATTTGTATGGCAAGAGCGACGATCGGTGGGAACTAGCTCCCATATCCACAAACCCCTATGTTCGATATTTTGGACTGTTGTGTATTCCCGAAAGAGAATGTGCCCTACATGGAAATTTCGAACCCCTGAACCGATCTGGGTGATCTTTGGATATATTGGTCCCCAAAATCGGGGATATCAGGGGATATAACTTTTTTGTGGGGTTTACTTGGGTTTTAAGGCTACTTTTGGGGTACTGCTGAAATGTATGTTTTCTGGGTCTGGAGATAATTGAGGTAATACAGTTCATGACTGTGGCAAAATTAACCTCACCACTGGTTCTTGGAGGTGCCTGTTTGCCAGCCTCCTACCCTGTGACTATGGCCCCTGTGATAGAACTTGGTTAAAACCACTGTTTGGCCCTTTTGGACTTCTGATATTAATTATTCAGTGGCACTTTGAACTCCCAAGCGGTTGAAGTGGTTCGAAGCAGCACTTCGAACACGTGGCAGTGGCCATCTTTAGCTGCAAGTACAATGAGTGGAGTTTGGTCATCGCGTTCATGGTACTCAAATCGGACACTCGACAGCACGAACACCGCTAACTATTTACCTTCCGTGGATGTTCGGCTATTCGAACGGGAGTCGAACAGTGTTCGGTATTTTGTGTGCACTTTGAATACCCGAAGCAGACCGACCAGACAGCCTAATTCTCTGGAATGGTTTTAGGCATGGTCAGTCAAAATGTGACTTCCAGGAAATTCCTGAACTGATCTGGGTGATTTTTGGATATGTTGGTGACCCAGATTAGGGCTATCACGGGATGTGACATTTGTGGGGATATTATGTGTTTTGTGGTACGCCTGGGACTTTATAGATGTGTTTTTTCTGCCTGGACATAATTGGGTTAATACAGTATCTCCCAGGCAGAGGGGAGGGATTGTATGCCATGTGTGGGAGTGTCATGCCTTGTAACCTTACTGCTATTGGTCTGTGAATATTGTCACTCAGTTTCCCACAAGGTTCATGTGGGCGTACCCCTTGCATGGGGATTGTCATATAAGGCCAAATGTGGCACCATTAAAATGAGTTCCTCTTCACCCTCAACATAGTCTCATTTCATGTGTGGAGGGGACAGCTATATTCACTCTGGGGATTGCTATACTTCTTATACTCCCCTGGGTTCTAATCACTATCTCTTTCAGCTGTTCCTGCTACACTGTCTGGAGTAGGAGAGCTTCACCCACTGGAAGCTGGATCCTGGTCTTGGGTCCAGGGTCCAGGGTGGGAGGAGGACTGCGAGACCCCAACCAAGCTGCGGCAGTTCGTGGGGTCTACGGTGCTGATGGTGTCTGGTGGAGTGCTTGGAGTCCTCGGTGAGCACTAGGAGCATCGATTGACGGAGGCACCCGGTCGGGGTGCCAAGCGGTCCATCATAAAGACTCAATTATCTCCCAGGCACAGGGAAGGGGTTCACTTTATGGGAGTGTCCTGGATCTGAGAGCCAATGTGGTTGTGTAATTGTTTCTACTGTGGTTTACTCTCAGGTCCAGAGGGGAGTGCCTCTTGCATAGGGATTGACATAATAGGCTGTTTGTGGATCCATTAAAACCAGTTATCTCTCAGCATACAGGGAGTGCAGAATTATTAGGCAAGTTGTATTTTTGAGGATTAATTTTATTATTGAACAACCACCATGTTCTCAATGAACCCAATATCAAAGCTGAATATTTTTGGAAGTAGTTTTTAGTTTGTTTTTAGTTATAGCTATTTTAGGGTGATATCTGTGTTTGCAGGTGACTATTACTGTGCATAATTATTAGGCAACTTAACAAAAAACAAATATATACCCATTTCAATTATTTATTTTTACCAGTGAAACCAATATAACATCTCAACATTCACAAATATACATTTCTGACATTCAAAAACATAACAAAAACAAATCAGTGACCAATATAGCCACCTTTCTTTGCAAGGACACTCAAAAGCCTGCCATCCATGGATTCTGTCAGTGTTTTGATCTGTTCACCATCAACATTGCGTGCAGCAGCAACCACAGCCTCCCAGACACTGTTCAGAGAGGTGTACTGTTTTCCCTCCTTGTAAATCTCACATTTGATGATGGACCACAGGTTCTCAATGGGGTTCAGATCAGGTGAACAAGGAGGCCATGTCATTAGATTTTCTTCTTTTATACCCTTTCTTGCCAGCCACGCTGTGGAGTACTTGGACGAGTGTGATGGAGCATTGTCCTGCATGAAAATCATGTTTTTCTTGAAGGATGCAGACTTCTTCCTGTACCACTGCTTGAAGAAGGTGTCTTCCAGAAACTGGCAGTAGGACTGGGAGTTGAGCTTGACTCCATCCTCAACCCGAAAAGGCCCCACAAGCTCATCTTTGATGATACCAGCCCAAACCAGTACTCCACCTCCACCTTACTGGCGTCTGAGTCGGACTGGAGCTCTCTGCCCTTTACCAATCCATCCATCTGGCCCATCAAGACTCACTCTCATTTCATCAGTCCATAAAACCTTAGAAAAATCAGTCTTGAGATATTTCTTGGCCCAGTCTTGACGTTTCAGCTTGTGTGTCTTGTTCAGTGGTGGTCGTCTTTCATCCTTTCTTACCTTGGCCATGTCTCTGAGTATTGCACACCTTGTGCTTTTGGGCACTCCAGTGATGTTGCAGCTCTGAAATATGGCCAAACTGGTGGCAAGTGGCATCTTGGCAGCTGCACGCTTGACTTTTCTCAGTTCATGGGCAGTTATTTTGCGCCTTGGTTTCTCCACACGCTTCTTGCGACCCTGTTGACTATTTTGAATGAAACGCTTGATTGTTCGATGATCACGCTTCAGAAGCTTTGCAATTTTAAGAGTGCTGCATCCCTCTGCAAGATATCTCACTATTTCTGACTTTTCTGAGCCTGTCAAGTCCTTCTTTTGACCCATTTTGCCAAAGGAAAGGAAGTTGCCTAATAATTATGCACACCTGATATAGGGTGTTGATGTAATTAGACCACACCCCTTCTCATTACAGAGATGCACATCACCTAATATGCTTAATTGGTAGTAGGCTTTCGAGCCTATACAGCTTGGAGTAAGACAACATGCATAAAGAGGATGATGTGGTCAAAATACTAATTTGCCTAATAATTCTGCACTCCCTGTAGAGCCTGCTTGAAGTGCTAAATCACTAGCTTTTGTAATAGCTGTTCCTGCTCTGCATTACAGCATCCCTCCCATTAGAGGGAAAAGAACATCTCTGGCGTCGGAACCCCTCTTCCCATTGGGGTGGCCGCCACATCTGGTGGCAGCGGTGGGATGGTTCTTTTCCCCTAGAGGGGATACTGCATCTTGATCCGAGAACGGAATGAGCGGATTGAGAATCGCTACGAAGATACATTTTTACCCTGCAGTCAAAGAAGGCTTGCTTACTCAGTACGCAGTAACCCCTGAGGTGTACCGGAGACGGTTCTGGGAATCCAGAAAGCAAAGTGGGGATTCTTACACCGAGTGGGCCTGCCGCCTTCACAGAACAGCATCTCACTGGATTACAGGCTGTCAAGCGAGCTCAGGAGAGGACGTATTGCAACTATTTCTACTGGAACATTTTTACAATACCCTGCAGCTGGAGATAAAGGGAATAGATCCGAGACCCCTCACCTTGCCTAAAGCATCTCAACTGGCCGACGAATATACCGACTCCAGGAAAGCAGAGCATGCCCCGGTAAGACCTTCTTTCCCTCGCCCCGAATTCTGGGCTCCTAGACAGCAACCCGCCCCACCCAGGAACGGGGTGAGGTGTTTTTGTTGCAAGCAATTAGGACATGTTTGGAGTGATTGTTCCCTGGAGCCCCCCATACTTACATGGAGCCGCCCCAACACTGCACCACCCCGCACCCCAGGTCCGGCCGCCAATTGCTTGGAAACTGAAATTAACCTAGAGGAATATTGGGGAGTACTGCATGAGGCTGATCCGATCCAAGCAGCCACCCGAGACAACCGGAAACACCACTGGCAAATTTTGGTGGTAGACGGGCAATCGGCCCATTGATTAAGAGACACTGGACCTACCCTGACTTTGGTCTAGCGCCACTTGGTACGAGCAAGGGACACATCGGACAAACTGTCGCTGTCCAGGTAGCTGGGGGTGCTGTATATCGCCTACCCACTGCCCGAGTTCATCTGGATTGGGGAGCTGGATCCGGCACCATGAACATGAGGGTTATGAAGGACTTACCAGCTGAGGTCCTATTGAGTAATGACTTAGGTCCGCTAACTTCAGCTTACATCACCAACAAACCTGCTGAAGCCCATCCTGTTACCACAGTCCTCGCTTGCCTGGGAACACTGCTGTACATTGTAACATGTGAGTTCAAAGTCACAGAGCATGCTAAGGCTCTTCGAAATTATTCATCTTCACACAAAAGAAGAGAAGCAGCACTAAAAGAAGACCGGCTATAACCTGCCTTTTTACTTCTGTTTGTGAGTGTTTTTTAGTTCCCTATTTTATGTATTTTAAGTTTTCTGTCTGCGCTATTGGTCTCCCTTTGTACTTTTAGGTCGTGCTTTTTGTTGTTTTCCCCTTTCGAGTTACTCTTTGGACCCACCTTGATCTCATTAGGGAACACTGGGAAGGGGAAATGGAACATGAAGGGACCCCCATCGTACCATATGTCCTAGAACTCAGAGACCGCATGGAGCAGTTGGCTAGGCTGGTAAAGGACAATCTACAGGCGGCCCAGGGGCGACAGAAGGTTTGGTGCGATCTCGGTGGGACAGAAAGTCCTGGTACTAAAGCCTCACCAAAGCCTACCAGGCAAGACAAACTTCAGGTACAAGGTGGTGGAACAGCTCTGTGACACCACCTGTGTAGTCGCCAGCTGAGTCGATGAGAGGATACGATGATCCTTTCATATAAACATGCTGAAAGAATACCAAGAGAGGCAGGAGGACATAGCTGCTGTATGTGCCCCAGTTACAGACGAACCAGACAGTCTCCACCTCCCCGATCTACTAGAAAGTGATGCGCAAACTGATCTCATCAGTCAGGTGAAGTGTAGGAGATAGGTTAACAGAGGCAGAAAGGGGCCAGTTATTAAAAAGTAAGCAGCAGACCTTCTCTCAAGAGCCAGGGTACACCACTCTAGTTACCGAGATGAGATCCTCAGACCCCTTGTGAGACCATATACTGGTGCGGTTGACCCCTGGGTTCCTCCTAATGCAAGACAGTGCTAGACCTCATGTGCCTGGAGTGTGTCAGCAGTTCCTGCAAGACGAAGGCATTGATGCTATGGACTGGCCCGCCCATTCCCCAGACCTGAATCCAATTGAGCACATCCGGGACATCATGTCTCGCTCCATCCACCAACGTCACGTTGCACCACAGACTGTCCAGGAGTTGGCAGAGGCCTTTGTCAGGGGTCTGGGAGGAGATCCCTCAGGAGACCATCCGCCACCTCATCAGGAGCATGCACAGGTGTTTGTAGGGAGGTCATACAGGAACGTGGAGGCCACACACACTACTGAGCCTCATTTTGACTTGTTTTAAGGACATTACATCAAAGTTGGATCAGCCTGTAGTGTGTTTTTCCACTTTAATTTTGAGTGTGACTTCAAATCCAGACCTCCATGGGTTGAAAAATGTGATTTCCATTTTTTCATTCTTGTGTGATTTTGTTGTCAGCACATTCAACTATGTAAAGAACAAAGTATTTCAGAAGAATATTTAATTCATTCAGATCTAGGATGTGTTATTTTTGTGTTCTCTTTATTTTTTGAGCAGTGTATAAACGGACACTCGAAGGCGCGAACACCGCTGGGACTTCAATATCTACCTATGTTCAGCTAGATTTGTATGGGAAGAGCGACGTTTGGTGGGAACAAGCTCTCGAACAAGAAACATGGACTGAGCAAACCTATGAACTCCTACGTTCAGTATTTTGGACTGTATTGTGAATTCCCGAAAGAGACCAACCACACAGCCTGATTTCATCAAACTCTTTCGGGCAGGAGCCTCATGTGCGGTCGGTCAAAATGTGCCCTCCATGGAAATTTCAAACCGATCTGGGCTATCAGGGGCTATAACTTTTGTGGAGTTTCCTTGGGTTTTAAGGGTACTTTTGGGGTATTGCTAAAATGTATGTTCTCTGGGTCTGGAGATAATTGCGTTAATACAGTTCATGACTCAATTATCTCCCAGGCACAGGGGAGGGATACACTTATTCTGTATGGGAGTGTCCTGGATCTGAGAGCCAATGTAATAGTGTAATTTTTTTCTACTGTGGTTTACTCTCAGGTCCAGATGGGAGTGCCCCTTGCTTGGGGATTGACATAAAAGTGTTGCTCCATTAAACCCAGTTATCTCTCAGCATAGAACCTTGTCTGCTTGGAGTGCTAAATCACTAGCTCTTGTAAGAGCTGTTCCCACTCTGCATTACAGCATCCCTCCCAGTAGGGCGAAAAGAACATCTCTGGCGGTGGCACCGCTCTTCCCATCGGGGTGGCCGCCACAGTTCGGGTTTCCTATGTTTCCCCAAGTGCTAAGAGACTCTCAGGACTGCGGAGCTCTGTTAAAATATTGGGGTTCTGTGTTTTGCAGACGGTCTTGAACCTGGTTACATTTATGGGAAAGTTTGTTCTATTGAACAGGTTTCTTGGCAGCATGGAGGATACAGCATTATGTAGGTTAATGTGATAATCCCTCCCTGCGGCAAGTTATCTGGAGCATGAATATATATAGTTGTGTCAATATTTGTTTATTTGTTGATGTAAACTTCTCCTGAGAGTTGTACTTTTGTGTCCTGTATGTCTGGAGGGAGTATAAATGTGTGTGCATGTTCCCTAATAAACGGAGTTCCTGTTTGACCCTCAAGCATTCGGTCTCAGCTTCTTGGGGGCAGATATATCAACTTCAGAGGCCGATACTCTGATATTGTCTGAGGAACCAGCAAGAGGCTTAGCTGTCAGTAGTTTGTATATCCCGCCAGGATTCTGAGACCCGCTACAGTTGGTGGCAGAAGTGTAACCTGTTTCCTCCTTTACGGAGCAGCTCCAAACCACCACTGGGATCTTGTCAGTGACATCGGCTGTTATCCCAACAACAGGCAAAAAAGGGAACCTGTTAACAGTGGCCGAAACTCATAGAAAACAGACAGAGGTACCAATGGCTAGCATTCTTGCGAGCTTGTAAAGTTGATAACTGGGTGTCCGAATACCAGAGGCAGATGAAAGTCAAGCGGGACTGGCCTGCCTCAGAGAATAACACCTTCAGTGTGGGGGAACAATATTCGACAGGCCCTTTGTAGAGAAGCCCTCGATGTGTGGTGCCAACACCTGGGCAAGTATCTCCCCAATCCAGAGCAACATATATGGGACCAGGTAGAATCTCTGCTGTTTTGTTACTTGTTAAATATTTAGCAGGCTCTCCAATTCTGCTTATGCTCTCTAACAACAACTAGATCGTTTTGGCTGTGGAGCCTGTGCAGCGCCACCTGTTGGTTGTTAACGATCTTGCAAGCCTGTACGGTGCCATATGTTGGTTGTAAAGATTTTGCAACAGTTATGTGCAGCTCCACCTGTTGGCTGCAACTGTTATGTGATCTAACTGAATAGCAAGACTTGGTAATTAGCATATTGAGGTAGGTTTGCATATTCTGGTTTCTGCAGACAGGGGACATTTTTCGTGTTAGTCATTGTCTTCCTCACCCTTTTATAGATATGTTATTGTTTTATTATGAGTTCCTGTATGTTTCCCCATATGATTTTGTTATATGCAGTGGATTGAGTGTGTCACCATTAGTTAAATGTAATGTGGATAGGGGCTAGTCCTGAGTGAAAATAAAGTATTGTGTTAGTTTTGTTGCAACTGTATGTCCTGTGTGGTTTATTCAGGGATCCCAGTAACAGAGTTTTGGATCTGTTGGCTGGCTCCACTGGTCCCTGATACTGAGGATGTGTTAAAGCCTTGGCCTGAGAGCCCCATCCTCTCATCCTAGCCATATACCCATTAATTCCATAAATCTGTCACTGTTATGTTCCCATTATTCCCCATCTGCTTATCACAGCCACCAAAGTCTAATAACATCTAATATCATGCCATGTCCATCAAACCACACCGGATCCATGCCATGTGTCCAGCAGCTCCCACCACCATGTATTTATATAAATCTCTATCCCAACATACTAGCTCCATGTGGTTCTAGACCATGCAGTTACTTGTGTAGCAAGATCCTTGCGGTAGCGCTCCAGTTCCTTCATTGCTTTTTGACTGTGCTCAAGGAACGAGGCGTGAGCCTCCATCAGATCCAACATCTGAAACCAGAAAATTCAGAAAAGTGGTAAAAACAACAGACTATCATTCCCACGGCATCCCACCAAATCTTTGAAACATGCACTCTAAGCAACATTAGTACTACAGATTATTGCATCATTGTACCATTATCAAACAAACGTGCAAAAAAAAAAACTTAAACTACTTAGATATTCTTCTGCTCTGCTCATTTAAATTTAAAGAAAAGGTGATCCCTAGCCAAATAGGTTTGAGAAACACCAAAAAAGGAGTTCTATATTAACACCATAAAATAGAGCCTTCAAAGAGCCTTCTTTAATTTTATTTTTACTCCACAGAGATCAGTACCTAAAGATTACTATTATTCCAAGCTATTTACTGGGAAGTTTACTTTAAACTGGGAGGTTGTCTGACACTCATATCCGGAGTCTTATCTTATTTTTCTATTTTAGGATAAACCCTAATTACTATCCTTTATTGAAGGGTCTATTTTCTGGTGTTAATATAGATTATGGAAAGATTCAGACAATAAGAGTTTCTACCTATCTACACCATTGGTTCTGCCGTAATATATACAGTCTCCCCTGTGTGCTTATAGTTGTGATGGTGTTTTAAGTTTCCTTTTTTTCTCTGGGGCCAGTTTATGCCCTACAATAAAATGTTTTTTTAATTCATATACATAGTACTGCATTCATAGAACTCCTTTTTTGGTGTTTCTCAAACCTATTTGGCTAGGGATCACCTTTTCTTTAAGTGTCTCTGTATATATACAATGGTTATCCCCTAGTGGAGTTCTATGGACACACTTTAGATTGTACTCTTTTGTACTCCTTTACTCTGCTCATTTAAATAAAACAAACCCATACAATCTGGGAGATATACATGCAGTCGAAGAGAGGCTTTAGGTATTGCACTATATCTGAGTGGATTTTGTGACACGCTCACATTGATTGCCCTGGAGGGATCAAACTCCTAGTGATCAGTGAATCTCCTGGGCTATGTACCAGATCAAATATATGGACTGCAATTTTATTGTTCAAAATGTGAAACTTTTCAAAACAAAACAGGTCAAAACTAAAAAATAATAAATAAAAAAATAGAGTACTCTTAAATGCGAAGTGAGTCTCCTCAGTGTCTTTACTCCTTATCTGTACCAGTCGCACATAAACTGTCTTGCATACCGTGGTAGAGGTAAAATTCGCCAAACCCGGTCTTGTATACCTTCCGTCCACAATTACACCACCTTTCCTCTCACACAATATATTGTGCTAACACAGGAGGTCTCCTAGATGGAGCTTCTATCTCCCAGGAGATCAGAAATTCCTTGGATATTGGGAATGTAAGTGAATTTGCCTGTTCTGGAGATATTGTGGGGAGTAAAATGTTATTTAAGAATGTGTTAAAAGGGGGTTGGAATTGTTCTGGATCATCTTTAAATCAGCACTGTCACCGTTTGGAGACTTTGCTGAATTTGCAAATACCTCGACAATGACATCATCGCTGGGGGTCCGGTGGCTGAGCAGGACAGGTAAAGGTGAGTTTAATTACCTGAACCTGTCCCTCGCGGCCGTTGCTATCTTGGATCCTCCACAGACACAGCCAATTCGCTGCAGCGGTCACTGATTCTATCTTCACGGAATACTCAGTTTCCAGGGGGATAACAAAGCCCCTTTAAGATTATATAGAGTGTTATAATAATGAGCTAAGCCAGTGACAATCTGAATAGGATTGAAAATCTTTGTTCCAGAATAAGTGATTAAATGAAGAATTCTAGTTTGGTTGAATCTAGATTTAAATTTACAAGCTAAGTATAAAAAGGCATCCCAATTTAATCCCAAAGAATGCTGTACTTGGAGAGAATGTTATGCTCTTTGTTATTTTTTTATTTTTTTAATAAGCATATTATCAGTAGTGTTTTGTATATATTGTGTGCTGAGTGGGAGTTTGTGATGACGTGCACGTAAGTCACGCCTTGCGGATGATGCAGGCCGAGCAATCCTAGCGTGGGGAGGCAGCAGGGAGCTAATGCCCGGCTGGACGCACTAGAGAGAGAGGAGGACCCCTGGTGTTGGCACTACACAGGGGTTCAGGAAGGCTGCCTACTCCCAAGAGGGGAACGGAGTGTGTGGCATGTGGAGTGCCTGATTTCCCACAGCTTAACTCCACCAATATATCCAGAGGATGCAGGAACAAGTAATAAATCCAAGAGAATATCCAGCACAGTCAGCAATAAAGTCCCATAATATCCCATCATCTTTCCCAATCACTGGACGACACACAGTATCAGGAGTAGAACTGAACAAACTTTTAATCACACAACCCCTGCTTTTATGCAATGCTCCCATGCAAGGGAGACACCCACAATAATTAGTACATTAACCAATAAAGTACAAGGTACAACCAACACATCTCCTCCCATCAGCTTGTCTGTTAACAGAATTAAAATGTACATATTTTTCCCCAAATTCTAGATGTACCCCAAATACTATGTGGTATCCCTGATAGCTCTGATCTGGGTGAATAACATATTCAAAAATCACCCAGATCGGAACAGGGGTTCGGGAGTTATGGGCTATAAAAGTTAGGTGGATTTCCCTTTAGTTCCACTGAAGCATGGCTCTCCAGCCCAAACTTTCCAGCTCAAACCAGTTCCAATTAGTCTGGCAGTGTGCCTGGGACAACGCCCTGTTGGAGAACAATGGGACAGGAAACGGGGAGGGGTACACCTTCCTATTCACAATTATACACAGTCAAATAAAAATCCATCAGGCCCAAAGACTGTCTTTAAAGGGCAATAGCCCCCAGGGCCATAATCACTGGGCAGGAGGTGAGCCATCAGCCCCCTCCAAGAAAATTGGGGCATACTCTGGTATAGGACCCAGTCCGCTACATTTCTCCCCTTTACCAAAAAGACTATCCAGACTCCAGACCTCCAATCGGTCTGGGGTGCTGATAGTCGGCCGGCATTTCTTACCCGGTGTAGCTGTCCCGGTGTCCTCCTGCCACATGTGCCCAGTTGTAAATCCATAGTCTGGTAGCAAAGTAACCAGGGCGCCCTCTCCCCTGGTTGGACAAAACTGTTGCTGGGGACGGCGGATGCAGTTCCCCTCTTCTAGACCTGGTGGGTCGAGGCCAGCAAAACTTAGCTCTGTGGTCCTCGGTGCCCTTAATAATAACATCTTACTGTATTGTTGCCCTTTTCTCCTTTCTTCTTAAATATAATGCAATCCCCGAGGAGGAATAGAGGAAAAAAAAGGGGGGGGGGTCTATTTGACATTATTTAACATTAGTGCATATCGATCTCTTATCTCCAGCCACTGATGCCACCTTCGTTTATAAGAGTCTTCTCTACCCTTTACTCGGCTTGCCATTTTTTCATGAAAGCTAAAAGAATTAAATCTACACAAGACCTCTGTCTATTGTTGGTGTTTGTTTATGTTGCCATTTGTAGGCTATTGAAATCTTTGTTGCTGTTAGGCAATGGATAATTATAATTTTTTCTACCCGGAGCGGTGTGGGGAATATATGAAGTAAGAAGCACTCTGGTCTAAATGGGATATTAACCTTCAGTGCTACCCTAAAAAATGTGTCGATCTCCTCCCATAGTTTAATAATACTAAGGCACGACCAGAAAATATATAGTAAAGACCCCTCATGTTTTAAACATCGCCAACGTAAGTTGCTCGTCCCCGGGAAAATATGTGCCAATTTGGCTGGCACCCAGTACCATCGCATAATAATTTAGCAATAAGCTTCCCAGTGATTAAGACTACTGGAAGCCCCTTTAGTTATCCTTAGTGCCTGAAACCAACTGTCACGACTAGTGTGGTCCAGCACGCAGAAACTATATAAACATATACATAAACAAGGAAAGGAAAATAAAAGGACAGAGCTTAAACCGGACCTTAGAATGGCCGGACTAATACGATAGAGAGAGAGAATGGTCAAAGGGAAAGCCGAGGTCAAGGAAGCCAGAAAATACACAATACCGTTTACCGAAGCCAAGTCAGGGAAACCAGAATTCAGAATAACCAGGGAAAAGCCAAGATCAGGATTCCAGGAAATCAGAAACACGAAATTAGAGCGCTCTCAGGAAACCAGGAAACGGAAACCACGACAGGGCAAGGTACTGGGGTGAGTTAGGGATTTAAATATCCCTCTCTATGCTCTGATTGGTCAGAGGGCAAAACTCCTTTACTGTGTTAACCTCTACCACTTCAGCTGGAAGGCTAGGGTTTCTTAGGTTCCCCTTGTGTTAAAAGAGTATTGTAACAAAAGGACAGAGCTTTAGTATTTGGGCATTCTCCCTGTGCATTTTAGAGCAAATCGCTGGATTTTTTTGATTTTATTTGTTTGTAATATGTTCCTAATTCGTAGGTATGTGAATATTTCCCTAGGTGGTAGAGAGTATTCTTTAACCAAATCAGGAAATGATTTAATACCTGAATCATTATATAGTGACCGTATATGGCGTACCCCTAGCTGGATCCAGTAATCCAGCTGCAAATCTGACATAAAAGCAGACAGAGTCTGCAAGGGTGCTTCAAATAATAAGTCTTGTCCTAATGAGAGTTTAGAAATGGACTCTCTCCATATATGCAAAATAATTTTTGTAGGTGGGAGCAGATCTGTTGCCTTATTACATACTTTAATCCCCGACCATAGAGTGGAAGTTAGTGAACCTTGTGGGAACTGAGAGCTTTCTAGTGATAGCCATAGCGGAAAAGAAGCCCTTTCTAGAGTCAAGAGACCTTGGGCAAGTATAGTAGCCTTATAATAATTTTTTACATTTGGGACACCTCAACCACCTTTAACAAATGGAAGCCACAATTGGTGTTGCGCAATTCTTGGTGGTTTCCTTTTCCATATATGTGCATTAATCAATAACTGGAATTTCCGAAGTATAGTATTTGGCAATGTGCGAAAAAGATAAAGAATGTGTGGCAAAATCATCATTTTTATTGTTTGTATATGGCCTAACCAAGATATTTCTTTATTCTCCCATGTTTTAAGTTGATGGTCCATTTTATGTATTAGTGGTAGGTGGTTTTCTTTTATTATCAACTTGTGTGTTGTGGGGAGTTTGATACCTAAATAAGAGATGGATGTTTTGCGCCAGTCAAACGGGTATATCGATTTTAATCGTCGTGTGATGTCTGTTGGAAGTCCTAAAACCAATGCCTGTGATTTTTTAGAGTTATTTTTGTAGTATGATATTTGACCAAATCTTTCAGGCGTGGTCAGTAGCTGTGGAATTGATGATTCTGGGTCTGATAAGAATAAAAGGACATCATCCGCAAATAGAGCAATTTTTTATTCCCCTATTGGCGTAGTTACACCTTTAATAGCTTCCTGGGCTTTAATATATCTTATTAGGGGCTCCATACACAGGATCAAAATCAATGGTGATAGTGGGCAGCCTTGCCTAGATCCATTTGTTATTTGAAATGATCTGGACAGAAAACCAGAATTATATATTTTGGCCATAGGGTTAGAGTAAAGGGCCATTAAGTTACTCAAAAAGGCTGTAGGAAACCCCATTCTTATTAATACTTCTTGCATATAGGACCAATTTAGTCGATCAAACGCTTTCTCAGCGTCAAGGGCTAATAATATGCCCCTTTGGTTGTTAGTTTGTGCCCAAGTGATTAAGTTTAGAAAATGGTGAGTATTGTCTCCTGGTTGTCTTGATGGGACAAACCCTGATTGCTCCGGTGAGATCAAATCAAATAACGTTTGATTCGCATAGCTAAAATCTTTGCATATATTTTAATATCTGTATTTAATAAGGAAATAGGTCTTAAATTAGCACTCTCATTAGGGGCTTTGCCTGGTTTGAGCAAAGTCATTATGTGTGCCAGAAGCATTTCTTCTGGTAAAGACCCAGAAATCTTAAAATGATTAAATAAGTTTGTAAGATATGGTGTGAGTTGAGTTTCAAAAGTCAAGTAAAAGTTTTTTGGAAACCCATCTGGACCCGGAGCTTTATTTTTAGGAAGTGTGTATATGGCCTTCCTTACTTCATCTTCGGAAAACTGTTCAAAAAGAGCATTAATTTGCTGGTCAGATAATCTAGTCAGATTAACCTCATTAAGAAAGGTGGATATTTCCTCTTTTGAGGGCTGATGGAACTTTATGTCCAATTTTAAGTTGTATAATTTATAGTAAAAGGAAGCCAACTCATCTAC
This sequence comes from Pelobates fuscus, assembly GCF_036172605.1. NCBI lineage: Eukaryota > Metazoa > Chordata > Amphibia > Anura > Pelobatidae > Pelobates > Pelobates fuscus. The sequence continues at coordinate 427,118,064 of NC_086319.1, forward strand.
TACCTCTTGCGGATTATACAATTTTGTGCCATTTGAATCTAACAAGAATGGTATTTTAGTCTGTAGGTATTGTGTCTTTAGTTTGCTCGCTAATAATTTACCCGCCTTATTGCCCTGTAAATAGTGGGTCTGTATAAGTTTTCTCATTTGTCTCTCCATTATATTTATAGACTCCTCTTGCAATGTTTGTTTATTACTTGCTATTTGCTTAGTTAGTATTTTAGTGGGGTTTCATTTATTTGCTTTCTCTAGTTCACTAAGCTTGTTTAAGAGATTTCCTTTAGCTTCTTTTTCCTTATCGAACCTGCTCGTATAAATACTCCTCGAAGAACTGCCTTAAGTGTCACCCACTTTGTTACAATACTGGAGGGGTCATGAATATGGTCGTTGTAAAAGGACCTAATTGCCATAGGAATTTTGGAAACTAAATTTGTTTCATTTAAAAGAGATTCATTGAGTCGCCATATGTTTCTCCCCGTAGCTGCAGATTGTGCTTTGAAAGTAATAACAACCAGGTTCGGATTCCTATTTTTGTCTCAGTGACGTTCAGTAGTGATATTTTGATATCTATCCGAGAATAAGTGCTATGGACATTTGAATAAAAAGTATAATCTTTCTCACCTGGGTATAAACAGCGCCATGTATCATACAAATCATATGAGTTAATAAGTTTAAAAAATTTGAAGCTCAAGAGGGTGGTCTGATGTAGTGGGTTCTTGCCATTACTTCTCTTTATGTCCACATTTGGGTCTAATATGCAATTGAAATCCCCACAGATTATAGTTTGACCTTTACACAATGCCTTGATTTTAGAAAGTGCTCTACTCAAAAAATACATTTGCGAGTTATTCGGGGCATATAACGAGGCTACTGTTAATTGTATTCCATTTAGGTTTCCTACCACTATCAGTAGTCTACCTTGCCTATCCTTATATATTAAATCCTGATTAAATGACCAATCCTCGTGGAACATTATAGCGACCCCTTTTGTTTTATGAGGTGAAAGGGCGTGATATATTTGCGGGTACCTTGTAGGTTTGAAAGTTGGAGGATTTCTTATACAACAATGTGTTTCTTGAAAGCATATTATTGATGCTTTACAATGATTTATCTCCTGTATTGCTGCACGTCTCTTAAACGGGCTGTTTAACCCGTTAACATTCATAGACATTATAGGCTTCTTAACAGCCTGCAAAAATAATCAAGGCAGGGGAGACGGCCGATCCTCAGCCTTGACCTGTAGATCGCTTGTCTGGAGCCTTGTTCCCCACCTTTTCACCGGTGGGGGATATCTCAGTCCCCACTGGTACACATCTGTGGCCTTCTTTGCGAAGTACCGACATTGTAAGCAAGTTGGAGGGTTGAGGCCTGCTTCTCAAAATGGCTGGCACACCGGGGCCTGCTGTTCCACAAGCCCACCCACAGCCACCTGCTTGCATGGACCCACTCCTTCGAGCTTTGAACGTTCGAGCTCTTACCTTAACCGCCACTCCTATGTGCCGATCCAAGGCATTCCAGACCCGGCCTAATGGGCGACGCTGCAAAGCGGGGCTTCTCTCAAGCATCCCCCACGCGGTACGGCTGAGGCGGAGATGCAGGCAGTTTGCGCCTACACGCCGAAGATCTATTTCCCACGCCTGTTCCCGCTCTTCTGGACAGCAAGGCAACAGAGGCCTCCTTCCACAACTCGGACCACCCGAGTGGAGGGCACATGATAAGCGGTGCTGGAGATTCGCGAGCAAAGGACCCAGCCGTTGGGTGCTGTCGAATACAAGAGAGCCTCATACAGAAAAGCCTTGCAATGTGGGACCGGTGGGGTGAATCCATCGATATAGCTGGACTACAGCATCCTCGTGGCAGTGTCTCCCCCTCCAAGGGCATAGACGGATGCTATCCACAGCCTGTCTTATTGCAGATATGATTAGCTAGATTAATAAAAAAATAAAAAAAACCTGCTTAAATCGACTAGTAGCCTTAGATTGTTTATATAGTGCCCAGTGGTATTTTCCTTTAGCTACTCATCCTACCAGTGGTATTTTATCATTGTTTACTAACACTGCATTAACCTAGCATGCTAGTTTAAACCTATGCATACTATAGATTCTCCATGTCTGGAATTTCAAAATAGTTTGTCCCTCCTGATCCTGACTTTGGAAGCCAAAAGGCCTTTGACAGGGTTAGGTGGGATTTTTTAAACACAGTTTTAGATGCATTTGGCTTACATGGCAATCTGGAAAGATCCGTAATGGATTTGTATACCTCTCTGATGGCTAAAGTGGTTGGTAGTGTTTTTTCCCCTGAATGGTTTCATTTAAAAACAGGACCAGGCAAGGTTGCCCCCTCTCTCCACTTGTATAGCTGATGGCAATTGAACCATTGGCAGTGGCAATAAGAGATAATGACCAAATTAAGGGAATAAATGTTCTGAATGATTGTGTTAAACTAACTAACTATGCTGATGACATGGTTCTCACTCTTGGGGACCCACTCAACTCAATGAATAATTTGTGGCGGAACCAACCTCCCCACTGTGCACTGGAGAAGCCTGGTTGCTCGCCTGCTTCCTTTAGACTATGGCCCGGCAGTTAAAACCTTTTATTTTCCCTGCAGAAAGGCTTATTCGTGCCTTTCTGCCGGGGTGTTCGGTAGATTCAATCTACCGAACAAAGTACCGATCTGGGGACAACCTGGGAACTGGAGTGTGCCGTCAATTGACCAATCAAACGAACACGTGGCGGCGGCCATCTTAAACTCCCGAACAGTGGTGTTTTGCCGTCAAGTGTCTGGAACTAAAATCGGACACTCGACTAGGCAAACACCGCTGAGACCTCCAGACTTCCGTGGATCCATGCCGAAACTGAGCCGCCATTCGGTAGAAAGACTAATGATAACATGGGGATTCTAACGAACACAAGGAAACCCACGGATGGCAAGCCGTTCTGGACTTTTTATAACACTAACAGAGACCGACCGCAAGGCCAAACCTCATGGAACTATTTTCGGTTACTTTGCCTGTGCGGTCGGTCAAAACTTTAAACCTCCATAGCTCCTGAACCCCTGGTCTGATCTGGGTGATTTTTGAGTATGTTGCTCACCCAGACCAGGGCTATCAGGGGATACAATTTAGAGGTGTATTCTAGGCACTTGGGGTACATCTAAAACTTGGGGGAAATTGTGCACAGTTTAATTATGTTAACAGATAATGTAGTGGGAGGAGATGTGTGGGTTGTACCTTGTACTGCATTGGTTAATGTATTAATTGTTGTGTGTGCCTCCCTTGCATGGGAGAATCCCATAAAAGCAGGGGTTGTGTGATTAAACTCCGATTCTGCTTAACCCTCAAAACGAAGTGTCGTCTCGTTCTTGGGGGGAATTGGATTGTATGCTGACTGCCAGGAGTGTAAGCTGATTGTATGCTTTTCCTGTTCGGCTGTCTCCAGTATTGGTGTGTTTTCTGTTCGGGAGTTGGTGAATTCATGTGTTTTCAGTTCGGGAGATTGGTGCTTGCAGTAGCTGCTGGTGCATTGGAAAGGGGAATATCGCATAAACGGTTTTTAACCTCTGGTGAGCGAAACGCTCCGTTACATAATTTGATGCCACTTGTGGAGGATTTTTTGCTGTATTCAGGTTATAAATTGAATCTCAATAAGTCAGCTGCACTTTGTCACATGCTTCTATTACTCACTTAGAAAGTGCCAAAGGAAAGATTTGGTACAAAATTGAACAGTCCATGACACAGGGTGAACAGCATTTTACCTGACGCGAGCCCTTTACTTTGGCTAATTAAAGATAAACAAGGCACTATGTTAGGAAACCCAACAGCTTAATCCATAAAATGTTTTATCATATTAGGAAAAACAAAAAAAGACCTTTCACTACTAGATAGAATAATCCTTTGTCCTCCTCTCACTTATTTAATGTACAATTGGCCAGACCTAAATGTACAATATTGGGTTAAATGTAGTCTTGTCAAAATAGATAATCTTTTAAAGGACCACTATAGTGCCAGGAAAACAAGCTTGTTTTCCTGGCACTATGTAGTCCTCATGGCCCCCCTACCTTTATCCATCACCAGGCTCCCTCGGCGCTGGTGACCTCTCCTCCCCCTCCGACTTTGGCTCCTGAGTACTCAATGATTTGCTGTGGATGTCAGCATCTTCTCACGGTGATTTTCACAGTGAGAATCGTGGAAGCGGCCTCTAGTGGCTGTCAGTGAGACTGCCACTAGAGGCTGGATTAACCCTCAGTGAAACATAGCAGTTTCTCTAGAACTGCTATGTTTTCAGCTGCAGGATTAAAACTAGAGGGACCTGGCACCCAGACCACTTCATTGAGCTGAAGTGCTCTGGGTGCCTATAGTGGTCCTTTAAGCAACAACTAACTTGTTTCATTCACTATGCACTGATTATAATCTGGACAACAAAGAGGTTTTTAATGATCTAAGACCCACAGTGACAATAACCCCTTTCAGAGGCTCTTAGTCTGTGGGGAGGGGGCAGGCCTTCAAGCCTCTCCAAAGCTTTGTAGCACAGGAAGCTTCAGTCATAACCCCCCCTCTCCCGCAAAAGGTAAGAATAACCAGGTACCAGTTCTCCACTGGGATATTGTCGATTGCCGCTCATGTGCGAATAGACGGTAGAAAGCTTTGGATACACCTTAACTAACAACCAGTATCACATGACTGACCTTATGGATTATTACTACGAAATATCCCTTCTGGGTGACGTCCGTAACTACTATTGAGTACCATCGGTTTTTTAAACACAACCAATGAGTTTGATTATATAGTATCTGACCCTCATGACTTCCTGGAATGGTCACAACCCGGAAAAACTAATGAAAGCCAATGGAAATGTCCCAAATATTACCTATATAAATAGATATTATGCATTACTACACCATGCTTCTGATGAAACCCCAAAGGTGAAACGCGTAAAGTGTGGTTTTACTATTTAGCTGTATTATTTTAAATACTTATTTTTATTTTTTTGGGTTATTATAAAGTTAAACCTTTGTAGATTTAATTTATTTTGGATTGCACTTTTTACTATTTTGGTTTCCTGTCTACATATATCCTAGGTGGGGATTGTTCCACCAAAACTCTTCAATACTAGAGCAAGTCCATGCTCTATCCTATGTGAGTATTATACTTGCCTATATTTTGTTCACATAAACTTTACTATACATGTTGCACTTTTTCCATTTTTATCTTCACATACTACATGGTTCCGTTGGAATACAAGTCCGCAATTGACACTCTTAACCCCATGAATCCACATTCTTTAAAGCTGCAATTAACATCGTACCCCACATTCCATTATTTTGACAAAGATTTTTAATCCAACTCACAAACTGCAGAATGTCAAATTTCTTCTTCCCTTGAATGACGTTGATCTGAAAGACATGAAGAGGATGGGGTGAGCCTGACTGTAAGCGGACATCATGATTCATTGGAGGGGATGTTCGATGATAAAACAATGAGTCTGGTAATACATGAGACCTATTCATACAATTACGTTTATATCATTGGGATAAAAAGCCTAAGCAGTCTCCAAATTCCAGGTCCAATTTCAGACATTAGCTATAGAATAATAGATAAGATAGAATTGACTGTAATGGAAATTCACTGAAATCAAGAGATTTACTGAAACAAATTGGGGACTACTATTTCCTATGCCTAACACATCTAGACACTGGGCGGAGATATCGCCATCTTGAAGTGTCAATCACCCAGCCGTCACCAGAAATGCCTACAGAGAATTGGCTCTGTCTGTGGAGGATCCCGCGGTCTTGTGCTGGAGGTTTAGGTAAGTAAATCTCACCTTTACCTGCCACCCCGCCAGAGGACCACCAGCGGCAATGTCACCATCGGGGGTCTTTGCGAATTTTGTGACAGTGTCACTTTAACGATAAAAAAAAATGAGGGAGTTATCTACTAAACAACTGAAAGGTAAAAATGACGTTTAAAAGATGTTAATTTTCCTGTTCCGGTTCGAATTCACTGAAAGCAAATGGATCCTACTATTTACTAAAATCCCACTACTACAAGCGGTCACTGCTCCCTTTGTGTAAAGTGTGTGAGTGGCAGGGCTGGCCTTAGGTGTGTGCAAGCTACAGGGCGCCATGGAGCAGGGGGCGCAATGCTGCCGACACAGCTCACACATGGTGGGCCGGGATTATAATTGTTTTATTGTTTTTTTTTAAATCGTCCAACTATGCGGCGAGGGCGGAGCTTAATGAGGCGGGGGCAGAGCTAAATGTGCCGGGTAAACGCAGCATAGGAAGCAGGAAGGAGTGCCTGTTTCCCCAACAGCCAGTCTCCAGGAGCTGCACTGCCTGTCTGCCGCCACAAGAAACAGGTAACTATGTGTGATTGTCTGTCTGTGTGTGCGTGTGTGTGTGGCTGTCTGCCTGTGTGTGTGTGTGTGTGTGTGTTTGTGGCTGTCTGCCTGTGTGTGTGTGTGTGTGTGTGTGAATGTTTTCCTGTGTGTGGGGAAGTCTGCCTCTGTGTGTGTGTGGATGTTTTCCTGTGTGTGGGGATGTCTGCCTGTGTGTGTGGCTGGCTGGCTGTCTGCCTTCCTCTGTGTGTGTGTGTGGCTGTCTGCCTGTCTGTGTGTGTGGCTGTCTGTCTGTGTGTGTGGCTGTCTGCGTGTGTGTGTGTGTGTGTGGATGTCTGCCTGTGTGTGTGTGGATGTTTTCCTGTGTGTGGGGATGTCTGCCTGTGTGTGTGTGGGTATGTCTGCCTGTGTGTGTGGGGGGATGTCTGCCTGTGTGTGTGTGGGGATGTCTGCCTGTGTGTGTGTGGGGATGTCTGCCTGTGTGTGTGTGGGGATGTCTGCCTGTGTGTGTGTGTGGGGATGTCTACCTGTGTGTGTGTGTGGGGATGTCTACCTGTGTGTGTGTGGGGATGTCTGCCTGTGTGTGTGTGGGGATGTCTGCCTGTGTGTGTGTGGCGATGTCTGTCTGTGTGTGTGGCTGGCTGTCTGCCTTCCTCTGTGTGTGTGTGTGGCTGTCTGCCTGTCTGTGTGTGTGGCTGTCTGCCTGTGTGTGTGGATGTCTGCCTGTGTGTGTGGATGTCTGCCTGTGTGTGTGTGGATGTCTGCCTGTGTGTGTGTGTGTGGATGTCTGCCTGTGTGTGGATGGCTGTCTGGCTGTGTGTGGATGTCTGCCTGCCTGACTCTGTGTGTGTGTGTGTGTGTGTGTGTAGATGTCTGTGTGTGTGTGTAAGAATGTATGTGTGGCTGAATGTACATGACTGTCAGTCTGTACCTGTGTGTGTGACTGTCTGTCTGTAATTGTGTTTATCTGCCTGTAACTGTATGTGTGCGACTGTCTGTACCTGTGTGTTTCTGCCTGATCCTGTGTATGTGACTATCTGCCTGCGACTGTGTGCATGTGGCTGTATTTGACAGTGTATATGTATAACTGTGTGCATCTGACTGTGGGACTTACACATAGGCCTAAATGCGTATTTTTAGCTGAATTAAATACCCATCACACACAGCCAATAAACCCAGCAAAAAATATCACCTACAACCAACACACGCATATCACACACAGTTAATACACCAATTAAAATATCACACACAGCCAACACATAGCATACATATCACACACAGTCATCACACCTATCACATACACAGACAACACAAACATCACATCATATTATAGTGAGATGTATTACAGTGGAGCTCTGGTTTATAAAATGCACATTACTCTGTGGTTTATAGTTAGGGATGTCGGTGATACACTGTTTGCCTGGGCCTGCAGGTTTACCAGCTTGAGGGATGGTGGTTGAGGCTTTCTGGCTTCCCTCAGAGCTGCAGCAGCGTGGATGGTGGCTGGCGTCTCCTTGACACAGGTGCTCTCCTCTCCCCAGGTATGGCTTGGGTTCCCCCACGCGCGGCCTGTCTCCCTCTGGGGCCTCCCCTGTGGCCACTGCTCCTGGGGGCTGCTATGGCGCCGGCCGGCATTCCAGCCCGCCGGCTCAGCTACCTCCCTTGACACTACTCCTCGGGCCCGGTTGAGGAGGTGGAGCCCGGGCCCGAGGCATCACCAGGCCGGCGTGTCTCCAGACACGTGGCCTTCAACTACCGCACAGGACTTGCGGCCTCCCCCTCCTGCAGCCGCATCACAGGCTGCGGCCTCCGGCGTTGGTAATCGTGCCGGAGGCAGTAGGAGGCGGGCGGCGCGTCCCGCGAGATGTGTGGCCGTCCAGAGGCCTTCCCGACCGCCGCATGGCTGGCTCAACGGCGGGGCTGTGACTGGGGCCCCGGCGGTGAGTGGGCCCTGCAGGCCACTAAGGTACTGCCGATGGGGGAGGACCTCTCATGGGCTGGGGCCTCCTCTGCCAGTGAGGATGGCGCCCGTGGGGTCTCTCTCCTCTGCCCCCCCCCTTCAGTTTCTTCCCTCCCCACTCCTTTCCCTGGAGCCCTGCTTTTTGCCTTCCAGGGGCCCCAAACCCTCCTCCGGTGTCCCAATGGTTTTCCTGCTGTTCTGACGGTCCTTCTGTTCTTTCTCCCCATCCCCCTCTATCTGTTCCTCTCCACTTCTCCCCTGTGTCCTCCCTCCTTCCCCCCTTCCTTTTCCTCCTCTGCTCTTACCTGGTCCTGTCCCTTCTGGGTCCTCTCTGCCTTCTGTTCTTCACTCCCTGGGTCCCCTCTTCTCTCTGCTCGTCACTTACCTCGGCTGCCTCCTGGTGTGGAGTGTAGGCTCACCTCCTCTCTGTGCTCTTCTCACAGGACCTGGCTGCAGTTACTAGAAATGCCCAGCAGGTGGCGCCTGGAACACCTTGGAGGAACACAGTGGAAGCTAGAAATCAGTGTCTTCTGCCTGGACCTTCTACGCTTGTTATGCCACGGGCGGTTCGTCGGGCATTGGCTGGTGAGTACAGTGTTCCTTCTTCTTTTATCCAGTCGGGTCCCACGTGGGGGGGGTTCCTTTCAGGTCTGGTTTTTTTTTTTAGCACAGTGGGAACGAAACAAAAACAAATAAATAAATAAATGTATATATAAATAAATGTAAAAAAAAAAAAGTACATGAAAACCACTTAACGGGGAGTCCGCTCTGGTTATTCAGCTCTGGACAGTTTGGTCTCCAGCTCAATTGCTCCTCGAGAATCCTCTGCATTGTTCTGCTGTCATGACACTATCTGGGACGTGTGTCATCCCTAGGGAGAGCTGGGTTGGTGGAGGTACATCTTGCAATTCCGTCAACGGCTGGCGGTGCGACCCTCCTTGTCCTGGGACCGGATGGACTTAGGCCTCTGGTTTTCCTTTATGGCTCGCCAGGCGCCTCATCAAGGTGTGTTTTCATCCTTTCTTGGGGTGGGGGTCAGTGGGGGAACGCCCTCCTCCTCATTGGCCCCCAGCAAGAGGCTAGACTGTTGTTGAAAATTCACAGATGGTCACGGTAAGTGGGGTCCTGGGGGGCCCATCCCATCTCCCATGCTGGGGGGCCCATCCCATCTTCCATGCGGTTTCATGCGGGCAATCTGTCGGGATAGGGGATGTGGGTGCTCTCTGTTCAGGACCTTCGGTCCATAGGGGAATTCCATCAGGTGGAAAGTATCCATGGGCTGGTGGGCCCATCTTGGCCTCCAATACGGTAGCATGTACAGGCAGGCCCCGTAGGTCTCTACCACTGACTTTCGCCTGTTTACTGCTGCAGGTTTGGGGCCATTTTAGGCTCTCAATGGTGTGCTGACTCTTGCCCAGTAAGCTGGCAAGCATCGGGGATCTTGCAGACTCTGGCTGTCTTGGAGCTCTTCCCCATTCTGGTGGCATTGTTGGCATGGGGTACCCAACTCACGAACAGGTGGGTAGTTTTTCCATTGCGATAATCTAGGGGTGGTGCAGGCTGTCTATCATTTAACCGTATCCTCTACCCCGGTGGTACTCTTGCTGCAGCGCCTAGTTCAGCGCTGTTTGAGTCTTGATGTGCTGGTGAGCTCTGTCTTGTTCACTGTGGGACGTACTTCGGGCAGTGGCTCCGCAGGCCAAATTATAGGGCAGTGGAGATGTGGGCACTTGGTCTAGCGGACTGATGAAGCTGATCCGTGAGTCAATCTCTACAGCTGCGTGGGGCCCGCTGCAGTAAGGTGTGAATGACCGGGACGGGTGGGAGCGTTACCGTTGACCGGGACGGGTGGTTAGCGTTCGGTGAGTTCTATTCCTTCCACCTGGCTTATTCGGCCTCCTGACCCCTTGTTTGGTTCTCGAAGACAGAGGTTTTTCTCTCCCACTTCCATTTCATTGGGGTGTTCCACTTGGGGCTCGAGTTCCTGGGTATTGATGGTGGGGAGTTCAGGGGGCATTCATTCCGGTTAGGGGCGGCTATAGAGGCCGCTAGGCTTGGCGTGCCAGCGCCAATGGTTTAAAGACTCAGAAGGTGGGAGTCAGGGTGGTAGGTTCCTTATGTTCACCCTGCCAGTCTCCGGAGTTAATTTCTCTCTGCAGTTACTGTTCCCCCCGGAATAGGGATCATGGGATGCTCCTATGTCATTTTGGGCCAGGAGGCGTGAGGTGGTCCAGCCCGGGTGGCGAGTGGTTAGATCTTACGCCTTCTTGAGCGGAGGTTTGGTGGTTTGGCACCAGATGCATGAGGTGGGTGCGGCAGCTGTTTTGTCATCCATCTGGGGTGGGGAATGACCTGGGTTCGGTGCTCGTTTGTGTTGACATTATATCTGGACGTGGCACGCATTCTGTTTTTCTTCCCAGATGTCTACAGTGTCTGGGCTGAGGTTATCGCCCGTTCTTTCTGGCAGCGCACTCAGCAATGGGAGTGCCCTGGTGCGCTGCCGTCGGAAATTGAACAAGATGGTTTTTCTAGGTTTGTCTTGGGGGATTCCAGTTCGCCTTAGGGTTATGAGCGGGATGTGGCCTAGTTATTTCAAGGGGATGGGGTGCACTTGATGGAGGTCGGACTCTGCCTCTATTAATCTCGCTCTGCAGGAAGCGGTGGAACAGGCCATGGATGGTTTTGGTGGGGTCCCCCGCTGATTTTAGGCGTAAAACAGCGGGGTTGTGGCCGGGGGTATGTCCTTGCCAATTAAGTTTGAGATGGTTATGTTAATTATGTGGCATGAAGTAAACAAGTTTTCAGGTCTCAACCTCCCCTGCTCTAAAGGGTTAACCTTAGGTTACCTGTTATGCTGTGCCCACCAAGTGTGGATAAGGTCGGCTGATGGCAGGCACTGGAAGAGAATGAGTTTATGCTGAGGGTGGAGGTGAGAGGAAGTGGTACATAGGCGCATGGTCAGTTTATTGGCAAGGACGTATGGGTTCACTGTATGACACTATGTGTTAAGTTATATTTTAAAGGACCACTATAGTGCCAGGAAAATAAACTCATTTTCCTGGCACTATAGTGCCCTGAGGGTGCCCCCACCCTCAGGGTCCCACTCCCGCCAGGCTGAAGAGGGAGGAAAGGGGTTAAACACTTACCTTTCTCTAGCGCCGGGCTCCCTCGGCGCTAGGGACTCGGGGACTCTCCTCCTCCTTCGGTCGTCATCGGCTGAATGCGCATGCGCGGATTAAGCCAGTCCAAACATAATTATGTGATTTGATTAATTAAAATTTGATTGACATGCCTGACAACACAGGGAGAAAGTGCAGAGAATTTATTTTGCAAGCACTATATTTGACCCTGTAACTCTCCAAGACACCATAAAACCTGTACATAGGGGGTACTGTTTTACTCGGGAGACTTTGCTGAACTCAAATATTAGTGTTTCAAACTGGTAAATTGTATTACAACGATGATATTTTAAGTAAAAGTGAGGTTTTTTGCATTTTTTACAAACGAACGACACTTTTATGGACTATATTATTGTTGTAATATGTTTTACTGTTTTAAAACACTAATATTTGTGTTTAGTGAAGTCTCCCGAGAATAACAGTACCCCCCATGTACAGGTTTTATGGTGTTTTGGAAAGTTAGAGAGTCACATATAAGGCTTGCATTTCATTTTTTTGACATTGAAATTTGCCAGATTAGTTATGTTGCCTTTGAGAGCGTATGGTAGCCCAGGAATGAGAATTACCCCCATGATGGCATACCATTTGCAAAAGTAGACTACCCAAGGTATTGCAAATGGGGTATGTCCAGTCTTTCTTAGTAGCCACTTAGTCACTGACACTGGCCAAATATTAGTTTTTTGCTTTTTTCACACAAAAACAAATATGAACGCTAACTTTGGCCAGTGTTTGTGACTACTAAACACTGTGGCTACTAAAAAAAGACTAAACATACCCCACTTTCAATACCTTGGGTTATCTACTTTTTCAAATGGTATGCCATTATGGGGATAATTCTCATTCCTGGGCTACCACACCGTCTCAAAGGTAACATTACTAATCTGGCATATATTTGGTATATTTGACCCTGTAACTTTCCATAACACCATAAAACCTGTTAATGGGGAGTACTGTTGTACTCGTGAGACATCGCTGATTACAAATATGTGCATTTTTTTGCAGTAAAACCTAACAGTATTACGACATTCACAGCTAAAATGTCAGACGGAAATACAAATTTAAAAAATAAATCTTATTTTCTCACATTTTTTTACATTTTATTCATAATAAATTATGTTCCATATATAAATAGTTAATGATAAATTAGAGCCCTGTTTCTTCTGAACAAAATGATATATAATAAGTGTGGATGCACTTAATGCGACAGCGGTGAATTACGGTTGAACAGACATATAGCGCAAATTCCAGTTTTTCTTTACGTTTTATTTTGATCAGAATGTGTACTATTGACTCCGTCCTGAAGGGGTTAAAACCCTAGTGCTGGTTAATTACATTCACCTGGTTGATAACATTCAAGGGGTGACTCCCACGAATTAACCTCATTGTGGCGAAAGTAACCTCGCTGGTTTTTGGAGGGGCCTGTTTGCCAGCCTCCTGCCCTGCGACTATGGCCCCTGGCATGTATTGCCCTTTAACCCCTTAAGGACAGAGCTTCAGAAGCTTGTCTTTCACTTAATGACAACGGAATTTTTTGCATTTTTTTGCTGTTTGCGTTCAACTGCAATTTGCTTTTTACTTATTCATTGCACCGACACATATTATATACCGTTTTTTAAAGGACAGAAAGGGCTTTAATTTGATGTAACACATATATATATAAATGCTTATTTATTATTAAAAAAATACAGAAATATGCAAAAAAATGAATTTTTGTGTGTTTTTTTTACAGTTTTTGCAATAATAATGTGTACATAATTAGTGCAGGTTAAGGAAAGTAATTAAAAATAAATTCATTTAGTTGTTCTGAATTACAGAATATATAATGTGTCTGGGATTTTAAGTTTTTTTTGGTAGTTACAGGTCACAAAGCACAAGGAGTAAAATAAACTTTTAATGTGGAGCGATTTTAGAATTTGGTATGTTTGTCTTGTAAGCTTAATAGCCATAAAAGAAAACAAAATTGCCAGACAAAAGTATATATTTATATAAAGTAGACATCACAGGCTATTTACCTAAGGTTGTTTTGACACTTTCTACGTAGCCATTTTACCGCCAACCTCTGCTAAATATTGGAGTAAGATTGTGTTTTTGGGGGGTTTTCGCACACAAACGTATAACAAAGAACTTCTCATGTGTATTTTGTAAAGTTGGTGTGTGCTATTCCTGTACAAAGTTTTATTATGTGTTCAGTTACTTCTGCTGAGTACAACGGTACCCCCATTGTATGTCTTTGGCCCTATTTTGTGAAGCTACAGTGCCATATAGGAGACCTGTCCTTTTCAGTATTCACAGTAGAATTTTGAGAGACGGATTTAATGAGCCTATGCTTCCATTTGGGGTATTATAACAGTCTGTCTGTTCGAAAAAAAAACCCAAAGGCCTACCATTTGTAAAAGTAGACACTCCAGGGTATCTCATAAGGTGCATATTGTGCCTTAACATGCCCCCATTTTTTCACCAATAGATGCCAAAGTATGTGGTAAAAAATTATTTTGTGCGTTTTTTACATATGGATTGCATTTGTGCTGGGCATTTTGTATATTTCACATGTGCCACTAAGTTCATACCCCCCAAATTATGTTCAGCTAAGTCTTCTGAGTAAAATGACACCCCTATTGTATGTCTTTGGGACTATTTTGTGAAGCTACAGTGCCATATAGGAGACCAAGCCATATCAGTTTTTACCAAACTTTGAATTTTGACGCTGGGCCTATGTGCAATTTCCAAGCATCTTAGCATGTTTTAAATTCAAACTACCCCACAAAGGCCTACCATTTCTTAAAGTAGACACTCCAGGGTATCTCATAAGGTGCATATTGTGCCTTAACATGCCCCCATTTTTTCACCAATAGATGCCAAAGTATGTGGTATAAAATTATTTTGTGCGTTTTTTACATATGGATTGCATTTGTGCTGGGCATTTTGTATATTTCACATGTGCCACTAAGTTCATACCCCCCAAATTATGTTCAGCTAAGTCTTCTGAGTAAAATGACACCCCTATTGTATGTCTTTGGGACTATTTTGTGAAGCTACAGTGCCATATAGGAGACCAAGCCATATCAGTTTTTACCGAACTTTGAATTTTGACGCTGGGCCTATGTGCAATTTCCAAGCATCTTAGCAGGTATTAAATTCAAACTACCCCACAAAGGCCTACCATTTCTTAAAGTAGACACCCCAGGGTATTTCAAAAGGTATATTCTAAACCTTAGTGTAGGATCATTTTTTTGTTAGTTTGTACCAAGTCTAGTTGCAATTAGCATTTTTTCTGCCTTTTTGACACACACTTGGAGATGTTACTGTATATTTTGCTATCCTTATGTGTGCTACGGCAGTATAACACCTAATATGTTGCTCAGCTATGTCATCTTAGTGCAATGATACCCCATATACAGAATAGTTGGGGTAAACTTATCCGGGGGTAGTACACAGTTATCTGCGTCCCGGGCAAAGCGGTCATGGATTCCGAAACCAAAACACAGACAGACCACAAAGAGAGAGAACACAGAGAGAGAAACTTGTAATACCGGTCCTTAGAATGGCCGGGCTATACAAGCAGAGAATTGTCAAGGTACAAGCCGAGGTCAAAGGAGTAAAGAGAAACGGAACAACGATAGGACAAGCCGAGGTCAAGGATCAGAGAAGACAGGATAAACGGGAGACAAAGCCAAGATTCGGTAACCAAAAACCACACCCCAAAACTGGTCTACTTATTCGGCCTGGGTGTGAAAAATTTTAAAACAATGGCCAATACATAGGCCGGGCTGAGAGGGGCAATCAGGGCAGTAATAGCTGGTCTCAACTCTTACGCCCCTCTTGTAACACACCCTGCACCTTTTCTGGGGGTTTTGTTTTTTGGGGGTTGGTGGAATCTTAAAGCAGAAGTGACCTGCCTCCATTCTTCTGCTAGGCTCCACTGATGGTCTCCTTGTGTGGCATTCTAGCAGCTTAGAAATTAGCTCAAACTGGAAAGAAAGAAAAGTGCTTTTCAGCCCAGCATTTGCCTTTTTAAAAATAACAAAGGCATTGTGGATTGCCATCTGCAAAAGGTATATGCCCACTTTTTTATACCATGCCCTGGTCTTTCTCATGATCAAATATGGCTGCATCAGTTGATCGGACAGGTCAACGCCCCCCATATGCCGATTATATTGCCGTATGCAGACTGGCACCCGTTTATATTCGTCTCTGCCACGAACTGCGACCCTCCGAGTGTTTTCACCATGGATGGTGGTTAAGATGAAAACATCCTTTTTATCCCTGTACTTGAGTGCCAGCAGTTCATTCTGGCAGAGAGCTGCTGTTTCCCCCCTTTTCATTTTTTTGTTCGCTAGAGCCTTTGGGAAACCTGTGCGACTCTTCCGAATAGTGCCACAGGCCACGGTCTCGAAGCAATACAACATTTGTAACAGTGGGATGCTATTATAAAAGTTATCGATGTATAGATGATAACCTTTATTAAGTAGTGGCATTATTAAGTCCCAGACAATTTTTCCACTTGTCCCTACTGTATCTGGGCAACCTGGGGGATCAAGGTGGCTATCCCTTCCTTCGTATACACGGAAGGTGTATACGTAGCCACTGCCACTTTCACATAGTTTATAAAATTTGATCCCATATCGGGATCTTTTGGATGGGATATATTGTCTAAACCCCAGTCTTCCCTTAAACTTCATTAGGGACTCGTCAATGGAAATGTTTTTATTGGGGGTATATATAGCGGCAAATTTACTGTTAAAGTGGGCAATTAAAGGGCGTAGTTTGTAAAGAAGATCATACTGCGGATCACCTTTTGGGGGGCACTTGTTGTTATCACTAAAGTGCATAAATCTTAGTATGTCTTCATATCTTTCCCTTGTCATTGTCTCGGCAAAAATAGGAGTATTGCAAATAGGATGTTTAGCCCAATACATCCTAATTGTGGGCTTTTTAATTAGCCCCATTAACATGGTCAGTGCCCAGAATTGTTTAAATTCTGGCACACTGGTTGGGTACCATCTCTCTTTCCTAGAGATAAGAGAGTCTGGATTGCGTGCCAGATATTGCTCCGCATAGAGATTAGTCTGGGTGACTATCTCCCCAAAAATCTCATCCCCCAAGAACAGCTGCATAACATCCAGCGCACTATAGGCAGACAGGTCCGCCTGTATGCCAGGATTGCCTGTAAACACTGGGATGTCTGGGGAAAAATTATTAGGGGGTACCCAGTCATCTGCGCCATGGTCAGCATTAGGGGAATCGTCGATTTCTCCTGATGGTCCTGCAGTATCTGGCACATAGTCCATGTCCCCTGCATCCCCTGCGTCACTCCCTGCTTCACTCTCTGAGGCAGTGTCAGTCGCCTCTGAGTCTGCCGCTAACAGGGCATAAGCCTCCTCCGCGCTATACTTTCTAAACATTGTTAATACAGCTAACACAGCTAACAAAACTCTAACAAAAAAAAAAAAAATATTTTTTTTTTATACCCTAATTCCCACTAAATTCCACCCACCAAAATAACTAAATCACAAATTAATAAAATCAAATAATAAAATTTAACCCCTTAGGGTTACAAAAAACCTAAAAATTAACCCTTGAAAGTTAAAAAAAAAAAATAGATCACAGTAGAGTACTGTGACCTGTATATTGATCACTGCTAGCAGTGATCAAGCAGCAGGGAAAGGGTTAATTTTTTTTTTAACTCCACAAAAGTGAATTTTATACTTAAGTATAACTCTGCAATAAATCAGGGACACAATGTAGCACCGATCCGTCTCTCTCCACTTCACAAACCCACACGAGGTGGAGGGAGGCGGATCAGATATCCCAGCAGCATTGTGACCGCTGTGACTGGCTATCACAGCGATCACATGGGCTGGGATATCCGGATTTGCTGCTGCCGGTCTGCCCCTGACTCGGAGGGACCCAGCAACAGCATTAACCCCGCGATCGCCGGCACTGCGCGATCGCGGCGTTAATTTTAACGCGTGACGGACGAGGTCCGTCACTCGTCATTAACGCATTCCCCCGTGTGACGGACCTCGTCCGTCACTCGTCGTTAAGGGGTTAAGGAACTGAGTTGGGGCTTATGGACTAATATTATACGGTTACTGACCCTTTAAGAACTGTATTTGGGCATAATGGATTTTTATAATGCTGTTCATGGCCCTTTAATTACTTTGGAGCAGTGTTGCAACTTTAAATTGGCACTTCGGATACAGCCGAAGTAGTCGAAGTGGCCGCCAATCGACAAACGAACACGTGGCAGCGGCCATCTTTGTTCATTCGAACGAGGTCAGCGGTATGTGTAGCCAAATCCATGGAACTGAAATCGGCTACACATTTCAACGAACACCGCTGACCCTTACCTTCTCCTGCACCGAGTTTTCAGCCACAGAGACTAAGTCCTGTTCGAAGATTCGAACGCACGTTCGAATGGGACTTAGTCGTTTTTTCAGTGTGAAATTGACCGACCGCACAGCCCAAATCTATGGAACTGTTTTGGGCAGGAAAATGTGCCTGCGGTTGGTCACAAAGGACTTCCAACTAACTTTTGAACTAATGTAAGGATTTGCATGATTTTTGAGTATGTTCATATTTCAAGTATGCTGATTAATAATATGTGTTTTTTTATGAAGATTGAATGTATAGTTGTAAAAATTTATAAAAATGTATACGTTTTAGCTTGGAGATAATTGAGGAGATACAGTGAGAAACTCAATTATCTCTCAAGCAGAGGGGAGGGAATATGTGGGATGTAACCATTATCTGATTGGTTAATGCCTATTTGCCTGTGGGCGTCTCCCTTGCAGGGCAGCACTGCATAAAAGCAGAGTGTGTGCCATTAAACATCAGAGTTCTACTTCACCCTCAATGTAAAGTCCTGTCTCTTATTGGGGGAATTGCTATATCACTACAAGAGATTGCTATGCTCTGCATGCTCCCTTGGATAATCACTTCTAAGCTCTTGTAAGAGCTTGTTCCTGCTTCACTCTCTTGGAGGAGAGGTTCACCCACTGGAACCTGGAGCCTTGTCGTAGGTCCAGGGTGGGTAGGAGACGGCGAGACCCCAACCAAGCTGCGTTCGTGGGGTCTACGGTGGTTGTGGTGTCTGGCAGAGCGATTGGAGCCCTCTGTAAGCGCAGGGAGCATCCTTCAACGGAGGTACCCAGTCAGGGTGCCAGGTAATCCGTTACACTCAGCACTCCAGTCTATTACTAACATAAAAAGCCTCTCTGACCCTCCCACAGTGCCTATAGTGGTCCTTTAAGTTATGGTTATTTATGTTTTTACGTTTTGGTTATATCAAATAAAAGAGAATTTTAAAATAAATGATGGATGTGTTATACTGTAATTATCATATCGTATAATACATGCTGTGGCCTGTTTCATCCATACTATGTTGTCTGTCATTATTTTTTTTATTTTTTTTATTCTTTATTTTTGTAGTGCTTTGCATTAACTTACAGGTTTACATAGACATTGCAATTGGCAACATTGAAGATTATCCAGCAGCATATATTACATGTCAGATGAACAGCACTTTTTGTTTTTATAAAGGGTATAGTTTAACATTAGAATAACATCAGATTGATCATGCTGGTATGGCATATGGTCTTGTTAGGTAAGATTAGTCAAGGATCGACAAAATGGTGAAACAAGGCAGATAGTAACCTTATGTGAACAAAGCTGTTTAGGTAAGTACACGGCAACCTGTTTAGCAATGTGGTGAGACGTGCGTCTAGTCTGCCTAGGCATAGTATACGTGATTGCATGTTGCGTTAAGCTAAATCTATATGGTTAGTAGCTGGGAGGCAAAGGTAATAATTCCAACAGAAACCAACACAGTGTAAATTGCAGGCTGGACAAGCTTGAAAAGATATGTTGGTATATAGGACTAGTAAGCTTAATGTATAGATATGTTGGTTCTGAATATTGAGCTACATGTAGGCAGGAAATCACGCTTACTATGAATTCTTACTAAACATGAAAAACATCCTATTGTAAGATGTGGTCAGCAGAGTAGGAGGCTATGGTTCAATGGTAGTGTGTGAAAAGCATATGAGCAGGCTACTTTATGAGTAAGAGTCCCCGCCAGGTGCATGCTGTCAAGGGGCAAGCCAATGGGTATGTGGACACATATATATATCGGGCATAGAGTAGAAGTATATGCAATTAGCTAATACATTAGAATCATACGTATACCCAGTCCCCTTCAGCGCCCTGTATGGCATGGAATCTGGGGGGACCAGATGAACAGAACTCCAAAAGAAAGTAGGTGGAAATATATAAATGTGCTAGCTTGACTATTTGATTTTAAAAATAAAAGGGAAAATCAATAAGCATAACATTGCTATCATTTGCCAGTGTTAGAACAGGCTAAGATTTCTATGTCTGATAGCTGATAAGGAGAGAAATATATCACGATAACAAAAACATGTCTGGCTATTATTGCAGTCGTACACATTTAAGCATATTGCATAAAAGCACGGTCAGGCTTGTTACTAAACAAGCTAGGTAATGGGGAGGCTGTTTATCGATTGTAAAGTAAAAAGTGAAATGTCAGTCTAGTATTGTCCCTTAAGATGGGGGCTGGCAGGAGAGACCGGTGGTTGTTGACTGTCCCCATTGTGGCGTGCTCGCTCAGGGGGCATCGAGGTAGTCCCTTTAGCCTATGCCCATTGCCGTGATTTGTATCTTGCCTGCGGTGTGCGTCTCAGGGGCACCTCTGGACCGGGGATGAGCACTCTCTGTATTCAGTGGAGTGTGCAGCTTTGCGGCTTCTTGCTTTGCAGCTGTGGTGTGAAGTGGAGGATATGAGCTGTGCCGTGCACCGGCTCCCGGATCAGGTGAGTGGCTTGTGTGGGGGCCAGGTTTCGCGGTTTCGCTCACCTGTGTGTGTGTGCCCGTGTGTTTGTTCAAGTAGCCAGGTGTGGCGAAACCAGCTTCGCCACTGTGAACTGGAGAGGCCTGGCTGCTAGCCTCCTGCCCTGCGACTACGGCCCATGGACATATTGCTCTATAAACACTATATTTGGGCATGTAATAATTTATATTGCTGCTACTGGCCCTTTAAAATCAGCGATGGACATATTGGGACTTTTGGGACTAATGTCCCTTTAAGACTTTGTAACATATCACAGTAATACTGTCTTAAATATTATGTAGGTATTTATGTGTTCAGTTAAACTGGGGATATGTAGAAATGTGTGTTTTATGTGTTAAATGTATCAGTATGTAATTTTATGTCTTTTACTGTCTTTTTGCAACCATGTGGTTAATGGAGTCTGACTCTAGTCCTAGATAATTGGATTACTTCTCCAATTATCTCCAGGGCAGAAGGGAGGAAGCCGGGATGCATTGTGGGGGATGTTTTACTTCTGTTTGGGCCAGATTGTGCCATGCTGCAAGCCAAGGCCCAAAAGATACTTTTAGTAACTTTTGAACCCCTGGTCGGATTCATGCCATTTTTGAATATGTTGTTCCCCTGAATGGATTGATTGTGGATATGTATTTTTATGTGAATGTGATGTATGGTTTTAAAGTTATGAAAGTTGTGTAAAAGTATATTTTACTCTGTATGCATAATGGGATTATGTGTCACCCTAAGGGGAGGGAATGTGTGGGAGGTAACATCTATGTCATTGGTTCTTTTATGCCTCCCCCTGGGTGTGGCCTGTATGTGTGAGTTGGTAATAAAAGCCAGACTGGGTGTCCCAGTCTAGAGTTCTTGTTTTACCCTCAAAGCGATGTGTCGTCTCGGTCTTTGGGGGAATGGGATTGTTTGCTGACTGCCAGGAGTGTAAGCCGATGTCTGCTTTTCTTGTTCAGCTGTTCCAGTGTTCGTGTGGTTCCAGTCGGGAGAATGGTGTTTGCCGTAGCTGCCTGTGCATCTGGAAAGGGGATTATCGCCTAAACTGGGTTTTATCCTCTTGTAAGTGAAACGGTCCGTTACACCAGGCATCCTGTCCCGCCCTTGGGGTCGCTGGCCTTTACGTGTCATGGCGGCCTTTCTGGGTGCTTGCGGGGGGTGCCTGTAGTGGAGGCGACGGGTCTTAGGCCGGATCCACGTGGCCACTAGCTTGACTGCCAGTTTGCGAGCCATCCCACGGTCCCACAGCATTGCCCAGAGGCTCGCGCAGAGCCGATCGAGCTCCAGTAGAGGGTTTGCGGCATGTTGGGCGTGTGTGCTCCGTTTCTTGGGCTTACGATGGGCGGCCATTTTAGCTTCGTCTCTGCGGTCTGGTGCCTCTCGGCGGGCTTTTCTCGCTTGTGCGGGTGCCGTGATGTCCCTCAACGGCAGGGGGGGAAACGGGGGTCTCTCTCACCTTTATGTACCACAGCAGTGTAGGCAGCCGGAGGACCGGCCGTATCCTCTCGGCTGCGCTCACAAGTAGGCCCAAAGAGGCTTCAGGGTGCGACCTCCGGTAATTCAGTGGGATGCCTTAAAAAGCTGTCTCCCGTGCTTGTAGAGGTGCTCCAACAGAGTTTTTTCTTGATCTCTCGTGTGGATATTCGTTAATTTTGAGGTTTTAAGAAATTTCTCCAGGAGCTCTCACTATGTGCGACTTGTCTGCATGGCGGTCAGGCCCCGCCCCCGTCTGTCATTATTTGTGTGAATTGGGTTGGTTTTGTTATTATGCTGCATTGCGATTCCCCACTACGTACATACATGTTTCAGGAGGGATAAGCCAAATGGCTAATGATTTAGGTAAACTAGAAAAATGGTCAGAGTTGTGGCAACTGACATTTAATGTGGATAAGTGCAAGATAATGCATCTAAACACCCAAGGGCAGAGTACAGAATATTTGATAGAGTCCTAACCTCAACATCTGAGGAAAGGGATTTAGGGGTGATTATTTCTGATGACTTAAAGGTAGGCAGACAATGTAATAGA
Source organism: Pelobates fuscus (assembly GCF_036172605.1). NCBI lineage: Eukaryota > Metazoa > Chordata > Amphibia > Anura > Pelobatidae > Pelobates > Pelobates fuscus. The sequence continues at coordinate 427,140,421 of NC_086319.1, forward strand.
GCAGCAGGAAATGCTAGCAGAATGCTTGGTTGTATAGGGAGAGGTATTAGCAGTAGAAAGAGGGAAGTGCTCATGCCATTGTATAGAACACTGGTGAGACCTCACTTGGAGTACTGTACACAGTACTGGAGACCGTATCTTCAGAAGGATATTGATACCTTAGAGAGAGTTCAGAGAAGGGCTACTAAACTGGTTCATGGATTGCAGGATAAAACTTACCAGGAAAGGTAAAGGATCTTAACATGTATAGCTTGGAGGAAAGACGAGATAGGGGGGATATGATAGAAACATTTAAATACATAAAGGGAATCAACACAGTAAAGGAGGAGACTATATTTAAAAGAAGAAAAACTACCACAACAAGAGGACATAGTCTTAAATTAGAGGGGCAAAGGTTTAAAAATAATATCAGGAAGTATTACTTTACTGAGAGGGTAGTGGATGTATGGAATAGCCTTCCAGCTGAAGTGGTAGAGGTTAACACAGTGAGGTAGTTTAAGCATGCGTGGGATAGGCATAAGGCTATCCTAACTGTAAGATAAGGCCAGAGACTAATGAAAGTATTTAGAAAATTGGGCAGACTAGATGGGCCGAATGGTTCTTATCTGCCGTCACATTCTATGTTTCTATGTTAATACTACAAGACTGCGCATGTTTATACCCTAGAGGACTGCGCTATTTGCAATACAGGATCACACAGCTTATTGCATTACAGCTCGGTGTATTATTACAGCTTACTGTATTATTGCAGCTTATTGTACAGCTTATCTCGTTGTGAGAGTGGATATGATAACATTATACAAATATATTTGTGGCCAATACAAACCATTGTGTGGAAATCTATTCACAAACCGGACTTTACATAGGACACGAGGCCATGCGTTTAGACTGGAAGAAAGAAGATTTCGTCTAAGGCAAAGGAAAGGTTTTTTTTACTGTAAGAACAATTAGGATGTGGAATTCTCTGCCTGAAGAAGTGGTTTTATCAGAGTCTGTACAGATGTTCAAACAGCTACTAGATGCATACTTGCAAAAACAGAATATTCAAGGATATAATCTTTCAGTGTAGGGTAATAACTGCTTGATCCAAGGATAAATCTGACTGCCATTCTGGGGTCAAGAAGGATTTTTTTCCTAGCTTGTTGCAAAATTGGAAGTGCTTCAAACTGTTTTTTTTTTTTGCCTTCTGTGGCGAAACCAACCTCGCCACTATGGGCTGGAGAAGCCTGGTTGCTCGCCTGCTTCCTTTGGACTATGGACCAGACTTTAAAAAGCTTTATTTTACCTGCAGAAAGGCATATTTGTGCCTTTCAGCCGGGGTGTTCAGTAGATTCCAGCTACCGAACAAACTACCGTATGAGGGACCACCTAGGAGATGGAGTGTGCCGTCAATTAACCGCCCAGAAGCTGCGGTTAACCGCAGCTTAATTGGTGAACGCTGGGTGGCCTTTGTTCGTTTGCCGACCACGAGGTAGCGGCCATTTTAATCGTGCGAAAGACCAGCGGTGTTCGGCGAGAATTCTATGGAACTATAAACGGACACTTAATTGCACGAACACCGCTGAGCCGTCTGTCGCCTGGGTCCTATCGTACAAGGTTAACCGAACACTGGAATTCGGTATTTCTATGGGAATTGTAGTAACCCAGATAGCTATACCATGGAGCCTATTTGGGTGATTAAAGACTTTGGCTCCATGGCGATTAAACTGTATTCGTGTAGTCTGGGTGCCAGTCACTTAATAATGTGCACCCAGACCTGAGCTATCTGGGGATATGTAACATGTCTGTGTTGGGAGGAATAAAAGTGACTTCATATATTTTAAAGCATAATACTGTATTTAGATCCCCACATGTGTAATGGAGTCTTGTCTTTGTCCTGAGAGGTAATTGGATTACCTCTACAATTATCTCCAGGGCAGAAGAGAGGAAACCAGGATGCATTGTGGGAATGTTTACTGCTGTGTGTCTGTAATTGGTTTATGTCTGTCCTTTGTTACAGTCTTCCATTTGGTCCCCTAGGGGAGTGTCCACCAGGTGGGAGACCTGCATAAATACTGGGCAGGTAGCCCTGAGTAAATGAGTTGCTGTTTAACCCTGAAGCTGGAGTGTGTCTCTTTCTTGGGGGGAAGGGGACTGTATGCCGACTGCCAGGAGTGTAAGCTGTCCATATTGCTTTTCCTGTTCGGCTGCTTCCAGGGTTCGTGTGTCTGCTGTTCGAGAGTTGGTGAATTCGTGCAGTTTGGGAGTTCGGGAAGTTGATGCTTATGGTAGCTGCTGGTCTATGGAAAAGGGGATTATCGCCTAAACGCATTTTTCCCCTTTTTGGCTGAAACGGTCCGTTACAATTGGTGGCAAGCGGCGGGATCGTTCCTACAACCAGAGGGACAGCTACAGACAACACCATTCCTGGATTACAAAGTGAGGGCAACGCCAGTACCCGTACAGCGCCCCTATCTACAAGGAACCAACTGCAGCAGAGCAAGCATGGCACCCAGCTACACTCAAGAGGCGTATGACAGAGAGGTCACCAAGATACTGGCTTTATGCGGACCCAACCCCTCAGAATATAGAGTGCAGCGTGTGAAGCAAGCAGTGCGAGAGTACTTGCCGTGGGAATCAGAGCGGGCCAGGGGGTTTGCAGACCTCCCTCCCCAGCGGCAATGTGTGGCCCAGGGAGCTGATGGTGTCGTCCATCCTCCCCAGCAGCCGTGTGTGTCCAAGGGAGCCGAAGGTGCAGTCCTTCCTCCCCAGCGGCAGGCTGAGTTACAGGGGGCAGAGGTTGTTGTTCCTGCCCCCCAGCAGCAAAGTGAGATGCCAAGAAGGCAGTGTGAAGTGAAGGGAGAGGAGAGCAGCGTCCTCCCTCCCCAGCGGCCGTGTGTGCCCCAGGGAGCTGATGGTGTCGTCCATCCTCCCCAGCAGCCGTGTGTGTCCCAGGGAGCCGAAGGTGCAGTCCTTCCTCCCCAGCGGCAGGCTGAGTTACAGGGGGCAGAGGTTGTTGTTCCTGCCCCCCAGCAGCAAAGTGATATGCCAAGAAGGCAGTGTGAAGCGAAGGGAGAGGAGAGCAGCGTCCTCCCTCCCCAGCGGCAGTGTGTACCCCAGGGAGCTGATGGTGTCGTCCATCCTCCCCGGCGGCAGTGTGTCCTGCCGGGAGCAGAGACAGTCAGTCTCGCACCCCAGCAGCCGGACAAGAGAATGAAAGGGGAGACAGCTGGTCCCCCTTTCCACCAGCAGAGAGAGTGGCAGGGAGAGGAGCCTGCTACCCCCTCTCCCCAGCGGCAGTTTACCGTCCAGAGGGAGGAGCGTGTTACACCCTCTCTCCAGCGGCAGCCTAACCCACCAAGGGGAGATGTTAAGCCCCACGACTGTGCAGATGGTACCGTAGTCTCTGTACTTACAGCCCAAGGGGTAGGGACGGTCGGTCCTGTCCCCCAGCCACAGAGCGATGTATCCAAAGGGGAGACAGTCGGTCTCCCCCTCTGGCAGCCGAGCTATGCACCTAAAGGGGAGACAGTCAGTCTCCAGCAACCAGGCTCCAACCAGACTACTTCCGTGGTAGTGCTGGCACCAGGACAGAATACCGCTGGTCTCTGCCCCCTCAGCAACCCACCAAGGCAGCCTAACTGTTCCCCACACAGTCATGGTGAGACACCTGGACCTGGACAAGTTTGTAATTTTTTCAGGTGTAGTACCCAGTTATTGTGGGGGGGCTGTACTAATAGTTGTGTTTTGTGGGTGGGTTGCTGGACTAACCAGGGCACTGACCGGCAGGAGGTCAGGTACCCTGTTAGTCTAGTTGGTAAAGGGGAGAAGTGTGGCGAAACCAACCTCGCCACTATGGGCTGGAGAAGCCTGGTTGCTCGCCTGCTTCCTTTGGACTATGGACCAGACTTTAAAAAGCTTTATTTTACCTGCAGAAAGGCATATTTGTGCCTTTCAGCCGGGGTGTTCAGTAGATTCCAGCTACCGAACAAACTACCGTATGAGGGACCACCTAGGAGATGGAGTGTGCCGTCAATTAACCGCCCAGAAGCTGCGGTTAACCGCAGCTTAATTGGTGAACGCTGGGTGGCCTTTGTTCGTTTGCCGACCACGAGGTAGCGGCCATTTTAATCGTGCGAAAGACCAGCGGTGTTCGGCGAGAATTCTATGGAACTATAAACGGACACTTAATTGCACGAACACCGCTGAGCCGTCTGTCGCCTGGGTCCTATCGTACAAGGTTAACCGAACACTGGAATTCGGTATTTCTATGGGAATTGTAGTAACCCAGATAGCTATACCATGGAGCCTATTTGGGTGATTAAAGACTTTGGCTCCATGGCGATTAAACTGTATTCGTGTAGTCTGGGTGCCAGTCACTTAATAATGTGCACCCAGACCTGAGCTATCTGGGGATATGTAACATGTCTGTGTTGGGTGGAATAAAAGTGACTTCATATATTTTAAAGCATAATACTGTATTTAGATCCCCACATGTGTAATGGAGTCTTGTCTTTGTCCTGAGAGGTAATTGGATTACCTCTACAATTATCTCCAGGGCAGAAGAGAGGAAACCAGGATGCATTGTGGGAATGTTTACTGCTGTGTGTCTGTAATTGGTTTATGTCTGTCCTTTGTTACAGTCTTCCATTTGGTCCCCTAGGGGAGTGTCCACCAGGTGGGAGACCTGCATAAATACTGGGCAGGTAGCCCTGAGTAAATGAGTTGCTGTTTAACCCTGAAGCTGGAGTGTGTCTCTTTCTTGGGGGGAAGGGGACTGTATGCCGACTGCCAGGAGTGTAAGCTGTCCATATTGCTTTTCCTGTTCGGCTGCTTCCAGGGTTCGTGTGTCTGCTGTTCGAGAGTTGGTGAATTCGTGCAGTTTGGGAGTTCGGGAAGTTGATGCTTATGGTAGCTGCTGGTCTATGGAAAAGGGGATTATCGCCTAAACGCATTTTTCCCCTTTTTGGCTGAAACGGTCCGTTACACCTTCTTTTGGATCAACAGCAAAAAACAAATGTGAGGAAGGCTGAACTTGATGGACGCAAGTCTCTGTTCAGCTATGTAACTATGTAACTATGTAACTATATAACTATGTAACTATATAACTAGGTAACTATATAACTATGTAACTATATAACTAGGTAACTATGTAACTATGTATTGTTCCAACTCAGTGTTTCATTACAGCTCAATGTATCATTACAGCTTATTGTAATGTATTACAGCTCAGTGTGTTATTACAGCTTATTGTAATGTATTACAGCTCAATGTATCATTACAGCTTATTGTAATGTATTACAGCTCAGTGTGTTATTACAGCTTATTGTAATGTATTACAGCTCAGTGTGTTATTACAGCTTATTGTAATGTATTACAGCTCAGTGTGTTATTACAGCTTATTGTAATGTATTACAGCTCAGTGTGTTATTACAGCTCAGTGTGTTATTACAGCTCAGTGTGTTATTACAGCTTATTGTAATGTATTACAGCTCAGTGTGTTATTACAGCTCAGTGTGTTATTACAGCTCAGTGTGTTATTACAGCTTATTGTAATGTATTACAGCTCAATGTATCATTACAGCTTATTGTAATGTATTACAGCTCAGTGTGTTATTACAGCTTATTGTAATGTATTACAGCTCAGTGTATCATTACAGCTTATTGTAATGTATTACAGCTCAGTGTGTTATTACAGCTCAGTGTGTTATTACAGCTTATTGTAATGTATTACAGCTCAGTGTGTTATTACAGCTTATTGTAATGTATTACAGCTCAGTGTGTTATTACAGCTTATTGTAATGTATTACAGCTCAGTGTGTTATTACAGCTTATTGTAATGTATTACAGCTCAGTGTGTTATTACAGCTTATTGTAATGTATTACAGCTCAGTGTGTTATTACAGCTTATTGTAATGTATTACAGCTCAGTGTGTTATTACAGCTTATTGTAATGTATTACAGCTCAGTGTGTTATTACAGCTTATTGTAATGTATTACAGTTCAGTGTGTTATTACAGCTTATTGTAATGTATTACAGCTCAGTGTATTATTACAGCTTATTGTAATGTATTACAGCTCAGTGTGTTATTACAGCTTATTGTAATGTATTACAGCTCAGTGTGTTATTACAGCTTATTGTAATGTATTACAGCTCAGTGTGTCATTACAGCTTATTGTAATGTATTACAGCTCAGTGTGTTATACAGCTTATTGTAATGTATTACAGCTCAGTGTGTTATTACAGCTCAGTGTGTTATTACAGCTTATTGTAATGTATTACAGCTCAGTGTGTTATTACAGCTTATTGTAATGTATTACAGCTCAGTGTGTTATTACAGCTTATTGTAATGTATTACAGCTCAGTGTGTTATTACAGCTTATTGTAATGTATTACAGCTCAGTGTGTTATTACAGCTTATTGTAATGTATTACAGCTCAGTGTGTTATTACAGCTTATTGTAATGTATTACAGCTCAGTGTGTTATTACAGCTTATTGTAATGTATTACAGCTCAGTGTATTATTACAGCTCAGTGTGTTATTACAGCTCAGTGTGTTATTACAGCTCAGTGTGTTATTACAGCTTACTGTGTTATTACAGCTCAGTGTATTATTACAGCTCAGTGTGTTATTACAGCTCAGTGTATTATTACAGCTCAGTGTGTTATTACAGCTCAGTGTATTATTACAGCTCAGTGTGTTATTACAGCTCAGTGTGTTATTACAGCTCAGTGTATTATTACAGCTCAGTGTATTATTACAGCTCAGTGTATTATTACAGCTCAGTGTGTTATTACAGCTTATTGTATTATTACTGCTCAGTGTGTTATTACAGCTCAGTGTATTATTACAGCTCAGTGTGTTATTACAGCTCAGTGTATTATTACAGCTCAGTGTGTTATTACAGCTCAGTGTGTTATTACAGCTTATTGTAATGTATTACAGCTCAGTGTGTTATTACAGCTTATTGTATTATTACAGCTCAGTGTATTATTACAGCTCAGTGTGTTATTACAGCTCAGTGTGTTATTACAGCTCAGTGTGTTATTACAGCTCAGTGTGTTATTACAGCTCAGTGTGTTATTACAGCTCGGTGTGTTATTACAGCTCGGTGTGTTATTACAGCTCGGTGTGTTATTACAGCTCAGTGTGTTATTACAGCTCAGTGTATTATTACAGCTCGGTGTGTTATTACAGCTCAGTGTGTTATTACAGCTTGATATATTATTATATCTTTGTATATTATTTAGGATTGGTTTTAATGAGTTTTCCTGCCTCCGTGGCTCGTTTCTTTCCTAATTTAGGTCAGATATTTCAATACTGTTCTAAACATTTTCCATAGACTTTAACAGAACCTTGTGTAGATAAATCATTCGGTCAATTTAGAAAAATCAAATGGCAATTCCAGGAGATTTTAAAGTGAATTTTTAAATTTTAGGCCAGAAACCGAACTGAAATCAAAAGTCATTTTGAGATTTTTCCAGTCCCGCTATTTTCGGTCAATAATGTAAAGTGTTTGAATTCTCTTCAATTCCTAGTTTGGTAAATCTCTCCAGTAGTGTGTGCATTAAATCTGGCATGTTCCATTCCCACGCAGATATGTAGAGGAATCACGGATCCGTTTCCCGTGCAGTAGGAGGGAATGAGACGAAGCCGCACGATATTACCACAAGCCAAGAGAATGAGGTAAAGCACTCACCTGTAAGGCGTACTCCAGTGCTCGCTCACGGAAGGTTTTGCGAGATGCTTGGACAGAGTTTGCGGCATCCTGCACTTCCTGGACTTTCTTGCGTGATAATTCTGCATTGTGATGCAGTGCACTCTCAAGACCTTCCCGGCAGCGCTCGACTTCTTTACGGCTGTCACGGAACGACCTCAGGTCTCTAGACCGAAGATTAAAAAAACAGTATGTCATGCAGTCTTTTAGATACAATTTGTTACAGCTTTCCAGACTAATGGTGATTTAGAAAGAGTAGTAGAGACCTGGAATAGCCTTCCAGTGGGAGCAGTAACAGTGATACAGAAAGGGTAGTAGATACCTGGAACAGCCTCCCAGTGGGAGCAGTAACGGTGATTTAGAAAGGGTAGTAGATACCTGGAATAGCCTTCCAGTGGGAGCAGTAACAGTGATATAGAAAGGGTAGTAGATACCTGGAATAGCCTTCCAGTGGGAGCAGTAACAGTGATATAGAAAGGGTAGTAGATACATGGAATAGCCTTCCAGTGAGAGCAGTAACAGTGATATAGAAAGGGTAGTAGATACCGGCAATAGCCTTCCAGTGGAAGAAGTAACAGCGATATATAAAGGGTAGTAGATACCTGGAATAGCCTTCCAGTGGAAGCAGTAACTGTGATATAGAAAGGGTAGTAGATACCTGGAATAGCCTTCCAGTGGGAGCAGTAACAGTGATATAGAAAGGGTAGTAGATACCTGGAATAGCCTTCCAGTGGGAGCAGTAACAGTGATATAGAAAGGGTAGTAGATACCTGGAATAGCCTTCCAGTGGGAGCAGTAACAGTGATATAGAAAGGGTAGTAGATACCTGGAATAGCCTTCCAGTGGGAGCAGTAACGGTGATATAGAAAGGGTAGTAGATACCTGGAATAGCCTTCCAGTGGGAGCGGTAACAGTGATATAGAAAGGGTAGTAGATACCTGGAATAGCCTCCCAGTGGGAGCAGTAACGGTGATATAGAAAGGGTAGTAGATACCTGGAATAGCCTTCCAGTGGAAGCGGTAACAGAGGTATCTCTGTTACCGCTTCCACTGGATACCGGCAATAGCCTTCCAGTGGAAGAAGTAACAGCGATATAGAAAGAGTAGTAGATATCTGGAATAGCCTTCCAGTGGAAGAAGTAACTGTGATATAGAAAGGGTAGTAGATATCTGGAATAGCCTTCCAGTGGGAGCAGTAACGGTGATTTAGAAAGAGTAGTAGAGACCTGGAATAGCCTTCCAGTGGGAGCAGTAACAGTGATACAGAAAGGGTAGTAGATACCTGGAACAGCCTCCCAGTGGGAGCAGTAACGGTGATTTAGAAAGGGTAGTAGATACCTGGAATAGCCTTCCAGTGGAAGCAGTAACTGTGATATAGAAAGGGTAGTAGATATCTGGAATAGCCTTCCAGTGGGAGCAGTAACAGCGATATAGAAAGGGTAGTAGATACCTGGAATAGCCTTCCAGTGGGAGCAGTAACAGTGATATAGAAAGGGTAGTAGATACCTGGAATAGCCTTCCAGTGGGAGCAGTAACAGTGATATAGAAAGGGTAGTAGATACCTGGAATAGCCTTCCAGTGGGAGCAGTAACGGTGATATAGAAAGGGTAGTAGATACCTGGAATAGCCTTCCAGTGGGAGCGGTAACAGTGATATAGAAAGGGTAGTAGATACCTGGAATAGCCTCCCAGTGGGAGCAGTAACGGTGATATAGAAAGGGTAGTAGATACCTGGAATAGCCTTCCAGTGGAAGCGGTAACAGAGGTATCTCTGTTACCGCTTCCACTGGATACCGGCAATAGCCTTCCAGTGGAAGAAGTAACAGCGATATAGAAAGAGTAGTAGATATCTGGAATAGCCTTCCAGTGGAAGAAGTAACTGTGATATAGAAAGGGTAGTAGATATCTGGAATAGCCTTCCAGTGGAAGCAGTAACTGTGATATAGAAAGGGTAGTAGATATCTGGAATAGCCTTCCAGTGAGAGCAGTAACAGTGATATAGAAAGGGTAGTAGATACCGGCAATAGCCTTCCAGTGGAAGAAGTAACAGCGATATAGAAAGGGTAGTAGATACCTGGAATAGCCTTCCAGTGAGAGCAGTAACAGTGATATAGAAAGGGTAGTAGATACCTGGAACAGCCTTCCAGTGGAAGCAGTAACTGTGATATAGAAAGGGTAGTAGATACCTGGAATAGCCTTCCAGTGGAAGCAGTAACTGTGATATAGAAAGGGTAGTAGACATCTGGAATAGCCTTCCAGTGGGAACTCCTTTTTATTCTGCCACAGCTGGCTTTTTTGCAACTCCCCATGCAAGGGGGGTTTCCGTAATTACATTCCAGGGGTTTTCCACTGGTGGACCTTGTTGGAGACTCTTTAATTACATTATCTCCCAGGTACAGAAAATAAACAATATTTCAAACTCTCATAACATACATTGATATTAGTCAGAACTCCACGAAAGATACCCCTGTTATTGCCTGGCCAACAGACTTGAAACATTGTAAACCCCTGGATTTGTTACCATTGTTATATTTAAACATACGAATGGGAAAACGAATGACAATGCTAACCCATTCGTATGAACGAACAAACAGCCGAAAGAGAGACCACCAGCCCAGGAGTGTGCCGCCAATTACCCTCTTGACTCTGTGCCAGACCGCAAACCGCAAGCATTCTAAGTGGTTCACTGGGTGGCTGTCCATTCGCATGTACGAACACGTGGCGGCGGCCATCTTGTTTTGTCGAACGCGTTCAGCGGTGTTTGATCATCGAGTGTCTGGAACTATTTTCGGACACTCTAACTCCCGAACACCGCTGGGACTTCCAGGACCACTTAGCTTTGCCCAGATTTATACGAACGAGGTGGCGTTCGGCAAAAGTATTGCACGAATGGGGCGGCACACGACCAGCAAAGGCACGAACAATAAAAATAATAACTGTTCTGTATTTTTAACATGCGAAAAGGGACCGGCCGCACCAGCTGAATGTATGGAACTATTTTGGGCAGGAGCCTCGTGTGCGGCCGGGCAGGGATGGGACTTTCAGCTATCTCCCGAACCCCTGAACGGATTCGTATGATTTTTGAGTATGTTTGTCTAATTATGCTTGTTCAGAAATGTAACTTTTATTGAAATTGAATGTGTAGTTTTGGTGTTATAAAAATTGGGTAAAAAGTATATTTTTCGCTTGGAGATAATTGAGTTGATACAGCAATTAACTCAATTATCCCCCAAGCAGAGGGGGGGAATGTACAGTAATGAATGGGAGTGTTTAACTGTGTAACTGTTTGGTTGCTAAGTTTGTGTCTTCGGGGTCCAACAAAGTCCACGTGGGTGGTAACCTTGTGGGAAAATGTGTATAAAAGAAGTGTTTGTGCTGTCATTAAAACATTTCTGCTTAACCCACAATACGTAGCCTTGTCTCATTATTGAAGGGAACCTGCATCCAGCTAAATCACTAGCTCTTGTAAGAGCTCTGCCTCCCTCTCTGCACTGATCCAGCTGATGGGATATCGTGAATACTCTGCAGCATAGCCTCTTGACGGGAAAAGGACGTCTCCAATGGCATACACCTGGGTGGCCGTTACAGATACGTCACCGAATGGCAGGAATCTGAGCGCCAACTCTGTTGAAATACCGCTCAGATCCGTTTGGTAGAATAGGAACGCCATTAGAGTGAAGTTTAGACCGTTCAACCACGAGGTGAAGTCCTAAAATAGTTCCAGATGGTTTTAGGCTTTGACCGGTCTTCTTTTGAGAGTATTCACCATTAAAATAACAAAGGGAACTGTTCGTGTAACACGGGGTCATGTGCCCTGTGTTCGGTAGTTTCTTTCATACGAATACTGCTCTTTATAGGTGAAGGGAAACGAACCCATGAAGGGATGGTAGTTCACCAGTGTTCACGCCGTCGAGTGTCCAATTATAGTTCCATTCACTCGATGACCAAGCACCGCTGTCTGTTCGTGAACAAAGATGGCAGCCGCCACGTGTTCGGTCATACGAACGGCGGCCACCCATCCAACCTCTTAGAACCTTGCGGTTTCTAAGTGTGGATACTGTCAATTGGAGGCACACGATTCCCCTGGGTGGTCTCACTGTTCGGTAGTTTGTTCGACAGACAAACAATATGCCTTTAGTCTGTTCGGGAACCCAAAATTGTCGAACCAACTCAGTCTTGAATACGAATAGGTGGCTGGTTTTGCCACAAATACCATGTGTAGGAGACAACTAACTAAAGAAGACACAGTGAAGTCCATTTTCCTCATCTTAAACACAGAAGAGATAAGAGACCGCAGAAAGCTGACTGACACAGAAAGAGACCGTTGGGGACAGAGTTAGGAGGCCATCGCTAGTTTTCTCACTCTTTCAGAAGATGCTGCAGTCTCTGTTTGAAGCTCTCTTGAATGGAGTCCAGGAGTTCCTGAGAAGACAATATGTAATGAGAACATTGAGATGAAGTTGTTACAGTATGGTTGTATCATAAAATATTATAAAACACTTATATTAACTAGAATTCCTCTTATTCCATAGAACTGGGTCCCTCCAGAGATCCCCATCCTTGTACTCGCATGCATTCTGAGTAACTCTAACTCTAAAAAAGGGTGGGAGGGGGGGAAAGACCCCGGAAAGTGACAGTGACTTTAAGACTAACCAATGAGCATTGAGAACATGGAGGACATATTTTTTTATGAGGGAACACAGGATGGTTAAATGGGCACTATAGTCACCAGAACAACTACAGCTTGATGTACGGTATACAGCTTAATGTATAATATACAGCTTGATGTACGGTATACAGCTTAATGTACGGTATACAGCTTAATGTATGTTATACAGCTTAATGTACGGTATACAGCTTAATGTATAATAATGTACGGTATACAGCTTAATGTATAATATACAGCTTGATGTACGGTATACAGCTTAATGTATAATATACAGCTTGATGTACGGTATACAGCTTAATGTACGGTATACAGCTTAATGTATGTTATACAGCTTAATGTACGGTATACAGCTTAATGTACGGTATACAGCTTAATGTATAATAATGCACGGTATACAGCTTAATGTACGGTATACAGCTTAATGTATAATAATGTACGGTATACAGCTTAATGTATAATATACAGCTTGATGTACGGTATACAGCTTAATGTATAATATACAGCTTAATGTACGGTATACAGCTTAATGTATGTTATACAGCTTAATGTACGGTATACAGCTTGATGTACGGTATACAGCTTAATGTACGGTATACAGCTTAATGTATAATAATGTACGGTATACAGCTTAATGTATAATATACAGCTTGATGTACGGTATACAGCTTAATGTATAATATACAGCTTAATGTACGGTATACAGCTTAATGTACGGTATACAGCTTAATGTATGATATACAGCTTGATGTACGGTATACAGCTTAATGTACGGTATACAGCTTAATGTATGTTATACAGCTTAATGTACGGTATACAGCTTAATGTATAATAATGTACGGTATACAGCTTAATGTACGGTATACAGCTTGATGTACAGTATACAGCTTAATGTACGGTATACAGCTTAATGTACAGTATACAGCTTAATGTACGGTATACAGCTTAATGTATAATAATGTACGGTATACAGCTTAATGTATAATATACAGCTTAATGTACAGTATGCAGCTTGTTGTATAATATACAGCGTGTGTGTGTGTGTGTGTGTGTGTGTGTGTGTGTGTGTTTTAATACATGTTTGTATTCCTGACCCTATATTGTTCCTTTAAACTGAATAGATCAGAGAACTAATAGACAACATTAGAGAAAAGAATAGCATTAAAAACCACATGTTAACAGAAACTTTGTTTTGTAAATGATTAGTGTTTACTGGGTAAATATGGGACAATAGGAGGGAGCGTACAAGTATTAAAAGCAGCCAATGAGGTGAGAGCACCAAGGAACAAACATATAAAGCTGGAATATACAAACATGCAACAAGTGTAAGCAGACAAGAACGGACGGAAACTGATAGGAAACATAAATTAATAGGATGTTACAAAGTAGAGAATATATAGAGATGGCGCTTAGAGAATATATATAGTTATTGGGTGCTGCTATACCCAAGTATATTGCCACTAAATATAATTAAAATACAGTAAACGAAATATGGGAAAGGTAAAAGCGCACAACCAAAAGGGAAATAAAAGTGGTTACCTGTAGTTGGATATATTAACCGGTAACTGCTTAGTATATAATCCATTCTTTTATATAGAGAGGGTATGTTCAAATGTACACGATACAGATTGCCTATACAAAAAATATAAAAAATATACAACAAAACATAGTGTAATCTGTATAAAATTCCAAATATAAAAGAAATATGAGCTAGAACCACTCACACTTTTTAGAGCCGTTTGGAAGTTGGCTCAGAACTTAAAACGCCTTTTATGTCACTTTCCAGGACATTCAGCAAGCCCTCCTTCTCTCAGATAGGTCCAGTAATTGTAGTGGCCATTCAAGAAGAGATTGGAGTCAGGAGTAGAAAGTATGAAGATGTAAAATTTATTACATAAAAAATAATAAAATAAAGTATGCACAACGCGTTTCAACCAATTGTATATGGTCTTCCTCAGGTGCTGTTCAACATAACAATGACAAAAGTATTTATATAGGTTGGTATTGATACTAAATTGCATTATCCTCTACACATGTAGCACTTAATTACATTTATCCATTTAGAATTATGTACTCTAATCCCAAAAGGTCTTAATATAGACTTTGAGATTAATACGATTTTGTAACATATTTGAGTTTTTATATTTATATCATTATTCTTATTGGGCATTTTAGACATTTTTTTCTGGGCTTATATGTTTTCTATCATGTTTTTTATAATTTATTATTATATGTATATGTTGTAGATAGGTATCTTCTTGTATATATGTATTCAATTCTTAAGTATGAAATCTATCTTAATTATGACTATATTCAGGGATATTTTATTTTAGTCTTTGTTCCCTTTTTCTTTTATTTATATATATGTCTCTTTGACTAATATATGGGACTATTACCACTTCCAAAATGGCTACTTCGGATATGGGGAGAGACCAATAAGAATTTTGAATGATTTCTGAAAAAGAGCGGACACTTTGTTATAATCGGACTCAACCGGAAGTGACGTGATGCACCGGAGTTCGGAATGAGAACGTCACAGGAAGTGACGCGACGGCCGGGCAAAGATGACTCTTAGCTCCCTGATCTTTCCGGGACACCCACGAGTGAATTATCTCGTGAGGGCGATCCCGGATAGAGAGAAGAGCTTCTCTATAACGTTCATGTATGCCGTTTTTTATGTATTGTTTGCTCTGTTATATTTTACAGATTGAGGATGGTGGTACAATGTGTGATATGTCCGGACCGGATGTGTGGTCATATTGGAGGTGGCATCACATATCCGGTTCGGACCATATAAGGAGATAAATGTAATTAAGTGCTACATGTGTAGAGGATAATGCAATTTAGTATCAATACCAACCTATATAAATACTGTTGTCATTGTTATGTTGAACAGCACCTGAGGAAGACCATATACAATTGGTTGAAACGCGTTATGCATACTTTATTTTATTATTATTTTTTATGTAATAAATTTTATATCTTCATACTTTCTACTCCTGACTCCAATCTCTTCTTGAATGGCCACTACAATTACTGGACCTATCTGAGAGAAGGAGGGCTTGCTGAATGTCCTGGAAAGTGACATAAAAGGCGTTTTAAGTTCTGAGCCAACTTCCAAACGGCTCTAAAAAGTGTGAGTGGTTCTAGCTCATATTTCTTTTATATTTGGAATTTTATACAGATTACACTATGTTTTGTTGTATATTTTTTATATTTTTTGTATAGGCAATCTGTATCGTGTACATTTGAACATACCCTCTCTATATAAAATAATGGATTATCTACTAAGCAGTTACCGGTTAATATATCCAACTACAGGTAACCACTTTTATTTCCCTTTTGGTTGTGCACTTTTACCTTTCCCATATTTCATAAATTAATAGGACTCCAATAGCAAATTATAGAATAGAGATTACCATGTGATTGTCTATCATTGAATAAAGACCTTCAGAGAAGCAATCCAGGCATTCCTACAGAGGAAACACAAAAGACAAATAAAGTGAGGAAACCTACACACTGAAACGGAAGCCACCATTTCCTTGTCTCATGGAGGGGACTGCAGGTCAACCTCCTTCCCACCGACTATGGGCCCTGGCCTGTAACGGGGTTCTGATTGTGAGGGACAGGAACACGGGGGCCAATCGGACTTCACCCCCCTCGGTTCGGGTTTACCATGTTTCCCCCTCTCAGGACTGCAGAGCTCTGTTAAGATATTGGGGTTCAGTGTTTTGGAAGGGGGTTTTGCAGACTGTTGCACCTGGTTACATTCATAGCAGAGTTTGTTTTATTGTGCAAGTTTCCTGGCAGCATGGAGGATACAGGATTATGTAGGTTGATGTGATAATCCCTCCCTGCTGTGAGTTATCAATCAGTTCCTGTATCACCTCCAGACTGCTAGATGCCAGGACGGAATTGATTGTACTGTTGTTTCCTGTTTGGAGGGACATTTGGTATGAATGTCTGTGCTTGTTTCCCTTATAAAGAAGTTCCTGTTTGACCATCAAGCACTGGGGAGAGAAACTGGTTGTCTCCTCTACCTGTCGCTGAGGAGGGAGACCGGTTGTCTCCTCTCCCTGAAACTCACACTGCTCTGGCGGTACCTTCAGGGTATATCGTGACAGAATGGAGCTGAGCAGGTACTGGTACTCCTGCTCCAGATCCCATTCCCTGATGGCCAATTGAATCAGGTCTGGTCCTAGGTCATCAGCCATAGGGAGATCCAGCACGGCTTCTCTGTAGTCATGTGTTACAAGAGCTCTACAGACTGCTACAATATTACTCCTTTCTGTTTCCACAAGGAACCTTGTTTTGGTATTTTAACTTTGTAGCCTAATCCCCGAACCGTTATCCCGACTCATTCGTGTATCCGAACGACGGACCACTCGGCCCCTGGCGTGTGCCGTCACTTAACCCTTGTCACCTTTCAAATACCTGAACAGCCGACCAGCCTACGAGCGGTGTGTGCCTCTTATTAACCGCCAAGGAAGCTGCGGTCTGCGGTTAGCCACAGCCTAATTGACGGTCCCAGGGCATTCACGTTCGTGCACCATTTCCCGAACAAAAACTACCGAAAGACTCTCGAACGAGGACCACCTACATCCTGGCGTGTGGCCTCAATTAGAATGTTGGTTTTGCGGTTAACCGCTGGTTAAGTACCCCCTTCCTGGCGGTCTCCGTTCGTTTCCAGAACGGCTGGGACAACCATCATGAGAGCGGGGATTCGTGTAAATACTTGGCGGCCACTCGCTCCATGAGTTCAGGTCGAGCTCCCGCTGCCCATTGACCAACCTGAAAACATGGCCGCCATCTCGTGTTCGGGACAAAAGACACGAACGGATTTTATATTGATGAGACTAGCTATACCGTTCGTGAGTTCTGAGCGCTATTTGACTATCTGCTGCACTCAGATCTGGGCTACATAATGAACGGTAGAATGCACGAATTGTCTATTAAAGTGTTAAAGTTATGTATTTTTATACTGTTTTATATGTTGCAATAAAACGTGGGATTTTGGGCGCTTGGAGATAATGACATTGTCATAACCGTTGGATTCATTATCTCCAAGCTGGGCGGTAACAATTTCAAAAGATACATTGTGTTTCTATTGGTTAACTGCTTGCATTGTCCCTGTATGCCATCAGGTCCAGAGGGGGCTGTTTTGCATTAATAGCGATGCCTGTGTGCCATTAAATCCGGTTCTTTCTTGACCCTCAAATCGCAGCCTCGACTTGTTTTGTGGGGAAAAGGGTATCCTAGATGTACCATAGCTAGTGGGATTATTCTGCATTAATCTTGTTTCTAGTACTGGATACATCTCAGCATATGTCTGCTCTGGCTTCCACTAAGCTGCTACAGGGTCTTGGTTTGTGGCCGCACCAGGGGGTGTGCGGTTACCCTGCACCTGGCCCTACTGATCCACTTCCACGCTTAAGACTCCGCTCATCTCCACATCAGGCACAGGGGTCCCGGTCTCCGGACTGCCACCCTGACAACTTTGGAATATGCTAATTCTGAAAATGTACGTTTTATGTGAATGGGATGTATACTTTTAGAGTTATGAATATTGTGTAAAACTGTGTATTTTCCTGGGGAGGATTCTGCTGGTATGAATGGGAGTGTTTTACTGTGTATTACGTGTTTATTAGTTGTTTTCCAAAACCCTGTGGGTGCTACTAATGTGTATATAAGCACAATAAACCCACAGCTCTGTCTGTTCCTGCTTCACCCTCAACACGGAGCCTTGTCTCGTTCTTGGGGGGATTTATTGTATGCTGTTCCAGTTTGACTGCTAGGAGTGTAAACCTTTCGTATGGTTTTTCCTATTCGTCTGTTTACAGCATTCGTATGTTTGAGAGCATTCGTATGCTTGTTCGGTGGATTGGTGTCTACAGTAGCTGCATGTATATCTGGAAGGGAATATCTCCTAAACAGCTGTTAACCCCTTTTATGCCCGGGGTGCCGTTACAATGTCTGTTGGAAAATAGAGAAGCCATCCAACCCAGTGAGAATATTATTTCGGTAAGTCCGTGCTCAGAAGACCAAGGATTTTGTTTTGATTTATTTTGTTATACGTTTCTGTACCTGATGAATTTTGAAGCCACAATGAAAAGCACAAGCCATTTTACCATATTCTGCGTGTGAAGTGTCTCTGGAGCTTGAAATGCCTGCGTGTAACACCCTGATCCCAGGACCTGGTACCAAGGGAAGGAGTACTTTTGTCATAACACCTATTCTCCTATGGGATAGTGCTTTGCTCTCTCCTCCAGCTCTGCTTCACTCCTACTTGATATTTCCTATCCTAATGTTTCTAATACCCCACCTCCTATAGACTGTAAGCTCATTTGAGCAGGGTCCTCTTCAACCTATTATTTCTGTAAGTTTTCTTGTAATTGTCTTATTTATTGTTACATCCCCCCCTCTCAAAATATTGTAAAGCGCTACGGAATCTGTTGGCGCTATATAAATGGCAATAATAATAATAATAATAATTCTGTATTTCAATCTTTGCCTTTTTCGGATTGCTGCCTCTCATCATGCTGAGGGTCCTCTGACTGATCCTGACAATGCTGCCCTCTATCGCACACACTGTATATCGCACTCTGCCTTTGATCGCACACACTGTATATCGCACTCTGCCTTTGATCGCACACACTGTATATCGCACTCTGCCTTCGATCGTACACACTGTATATCGCACTCTGCCTTTGATCGCACACACTGTATATCACACTCTGCCTTCGATCGTACACACTGTATATCGCACTCTGCCCTCTATCGTACACACTGTATATCGCACTTTGCCCTCTATCGTACACACTGTATATCGCACTCTGCCTTCGATCGTACACACTGTATATCGCACTCTGCCTTCGATCGCACACACTGTATATCGCACTCTGCCTTCGATCGCACACACTGTATATCGCACTCTGCCTTCGATCGCACACACTGTATATTGCACTTTGCCTTCGATCGCACACACTGTATATCGCACTCTGCCCTCTATCGTACACACTGTATATCGCACTCTGCCTTCGATCGCACACACTGTATATCGCACTCTGCCTTTGATCGCACACACTGTATATCGCACTCTGCCTTCGATCGCACACACTGTATATCGCACTCTGCCCTCTATCGTACACACTGTATATCGCACTCTGCCTTCGATCGCACACACTGTATATCGCACTCTGCCTTTGATCGCACACACTGTATATTGCACTTTGCCTTTGATCGCACACACTGTATATTGCACTTTGCCTTCGATCGTACACACTGTATATCGCACTCTGCCTTTGATCGCACACACTGTATATTGCACTTTGCCTTCGATCGCACACACTGTATATTGTACTTTGCCTTCGATCGCACACACTGTATATCGCACTCTGCCCTCTATCGTACACACTGTATATCGCACTCTGCCTTCGATCGCACACACTGTATATCGCACTCTGCCCTCTATTGTACACACTGTATATCGCACTCTGCCTTCGATCGTACACACTGTATATCGCACTCTGCCTTTGATCGCACACACTGTATATTGCACTTTGCCTTTGATCGCACACACTGTATATCGCACTCTGCCTTTGATCGCACACACTGTATATCGCACTCTGCCTTTGATCGCACACACTGTATATTGCACTTTGCCTTTGATCGCACACACTGTATATTGCACTTTGCCTTCGATCGTACACACTGTATATCGCACTCTGCCTTCGATCGCACACACTGTATATCGCACTCTGCCTTTGATCGCACACACTGTATATCGCACTCTGCCTTTGATCGCACACACTGTATATTGCACTTTGCCTTTGATCGCACACACTGTATATTGCACTTTGCCTTCGATCGTACACACTGTATATCGCACTCTGCCTTCGATCGCACACACTGTATATCGCACTCTGCCTTTGATCGCACACACTGTATATTGCACTTTGCCTTTGATCGCACACACTGTATATCGCACTCTGCCTTCGATCGTACACACTGTATATCGCACTCTGCCCTCTATCGTACACACTGTATATCGCACTCTGCCCTCTATCGTACACACTGTATATCGCACTCTGCCTTTGATCGTACACACTGTATATCGCACACCGCCCACTATCGCACACACTGTATATCGCACTCTGCCTTCGATCGCACACACTGTATATTTCACGCCGCCCACTATCGCACACACTGTATATCGCACTCTGCCTTTGATCGTACACACTGTATATCGCACACCGCCCACTATCGCACACACTGTATATTTCACGCCGCCCACTATCGCACCCGCTGTATAGCACTTGCTGTCCTCTATGTAAAAGTAATTATTCTGAACTTACTTTCAGTGTGGAGTCGGATGGTGAGTGGCAAGATAAGTCACGCAGGGCAGAGAAAAATTGCCGGCTAGCGTTGCAGTAATGACGTCCTCCATCAGCCATAGCAGAGGATAGCTTCACGAGCTAGAGAGAGAGGACAGAACGTACTGAGGAATGAACAATATTTTTTGGATTACATAATACAAACTGCTAACTTTCCAACCGTTCCATTGCGGAATCAACTGAACCAGCAGATGGATAAGAAGGCCATTTAATAGGAGCGTATCCATACCCACCACCACCCTGCCTGAGGCCCTGGGGAGATAGCGCAACTAAGCAGACAAGGGCGCATGTAGGAGTGTGGGGATAGATGCATGGGATTGGTTGGGAAAGAGTGTGTGGGTGGGATTATGTTCTGTGTAAGTTAATGTGTGGGAGGTCTCAGTGCAACTTGGGATTCGGGCCAACAAACAGCTTCCTGCCCGTTTAGTATTAGTTAGTCACAGCTAGCCGGGGGTATGTCCTTGCCAATTAGGTTTGAGGGGTTATGTTTAAGGATGGAGTGAGTTCAATAAGTTTGCAGGTCTCAACCTCCCCTGCTTCAAAGGGTTAACATCGAGCGTGGATAAGGTCGGCTGATGGCAGGCATTGGAAGGATATGATTTATGACGAGGGGGGAGGTGAGAGGGAGTGGTGATTAGGAACCACTGTATGTTTATTGGCAAGGACGGTTGGGTCACTGTATAACACTATGGGTGGAGTTATATATGTATATATGTTAATTTATGCTTATTTATGTCTAATGTTTTGGTTACAGAAAAAGAAGAGATTTAATAAATAAAGTTATGGATGTGTTATGCAGTAATTTAGTTTATATTTATTTTATGTTATAATAAATGATGTGGCCTGTTTCATTCTTACTTAGTTGTCTGTTGTTATTGGGGGGTTGAATGGGGTTAGTTATGTATTAGGCTGCATCGAGATTCCCCACTACGTACATACATGTATTTTACCAGGTAATGTCATTATGTATCCATTATTCGCTTTCAGGTCAGGGTTTTTCATGGGTTTGTGGTGAATGGGCTCAGTATGCAGAGATTTAGGCAGACACAGTAACTAAACTTAAAGTTTTGTTTGATAAGGTATAACTGAAAAGTCCCAGTGATAATTCAAGTCATATAAAGTAAAGCTTTACCAACTGCTCGGCACTGGATAGTCAACCAGAGCTGCAGTTGGCTTGAACTTTAGCAAGTCCACAAAACAACTGAGCGCAGAATTGAGGAAGGTCTCGGCTTAAATAGGGGAGAGGGAATGGGGGTCTCTGGGCCTGTATAACTGGAAGACTCCTCTGGGTGAGTAGACATCTGTTCTGTCTGTTCATTGAACTTGGCAATCTCCGTGCTTGCTGGATCCCCCAGCAGAGACCACCCAACATGCCCACTGGCGGGGAGTTAGGCCTTAAGGCAGATTAAGGCAGATTCTCGACCCAAGATTCTATTGGGCCGGGAATTCCCTAGCAATAGGCATTATGCAATCATTCTATTGGGTGGGAAATGTCCTGGCTATAGGCATTATGCAATCATTCTATTGGGTCGGGAATTCCCTGGCTATAGGTATTAGGCAATCATTCTATTGCAGGGGTCCTCAAACTCCGGCCCCCCAGATGTTGCTGAACTGCAACTCCCATGATTCTTTCAATTACATAGATAGCCAGAGAATCATGGGAGTTGTAGTTCAGCAACATCTGGGGGGCCGGAGTTTGAGGACCCTGTTCTATTGGGTCGGAATTCACTGTCTATAGGCATTATGCAATCATTCTATTGGGTCGAGAATTCACGACTGGTTACCTCTGCTAATTTTATAACATGACAGGAGGCTTCGTATTTGCTTAAGTCTCTCTTTACTAGAACTCCACAGCAGCACAGAAAACAACCAATCAGAAAAAAGTTAGGTACTATAAAACTCCCCTCCCCATGCATCATTTCCTCTTTCTTTGCTGCTCCGCATCAGTACAGGTCAGAGTACCACTGCCTCCTGCTCATAGTGGGTGGCTTTGGGGTTTTTATTGCTTATTTTCAGTATTTTATATTCTATATTGTAGATTGCCTTTGTGGGATTTAGCTATATTTGTATATATATAGTCAGTAATTTATTTATCTTTTCCTTGTGAGATTTTTTTCTTATGTATTCAGTTTGTCTATGCCCTGTGTAAAAGAACGGCCTGTTATGTCTGTGCCCATAAAAACGGCCTGTTATGTCTGTGCCCGTAAAAACGGCCTGCTATGTCTGTGCCCGTAAGAACGGCCTGCTATGTCTGTGCCAATAAGGACAGCCTACTATGTCTGTGCCCTTTAAAACGGCCTGCTAGGTCTGAATGGCCTGCTATGTCGGTGCCTACTTGAATGGCCTGCTATGTCTGTGACTATTTGCTTGACTAACCGTTCTGTGTCCATTCGTTTGGCCTGCTGGGCCTGTGCCCTACTGACGGGCCTACACTATTGGTACCGAACCCCCTCTTGGCCGCAGGCCAGGGGTAATATCACTGAGGAAATCCCAGTGCCCACCAGTGACATGGAGATAGGCAGGTGTCCAGACAAACACCATTGCCATAGTGTTCAAGAGGACACCAGTATACGGCCATCTGAATATGGTGGGAAGGGTGAAGGCCCTTAACCTCATGCCTGAAGGACAGAGTTTCTTATGAAGACCCCGGACACATCCACGGTTTACTCCCAGCCGGCGACGGCACATCTCCAAGGAGAACTTCGCACAGGCAAGGACCGGTACTCAGACTCCTACAGGAGAAAGCAGTGTGTTTTCCTTGTCTTTGCCAGCTACTCCGTATCTGCCCCCCGGAACCTTATAGGTTCAGTAGTTTTTTCCTGCGTTGGGTTGGCTCCTGGCCCTGTCCGGTGGGACTTACTTTTCTTACCTCCCGGCCTGCTGTTTGCCTTCTATCCGGATAGAATTGGTGTATTTTTCCCTTATCTACATTGATTGTTGCTTTTTTGTTTTTCATGACTTCCTTTTCCTTTCGCTCGGGTCGTCGTGAGGCCTGACTTGACCTCCTCCGGCCTCCCGGGCACTCGTGGATCGCGGAGAACGTCTCCAGCTTTCCTCAGACTACCAATGGTCTACCTGGACCCCGCGCGCGCGCGCACGGGATCCAGTTAGTCAGTTGATAGTTTTCCATCGTTGTTTCCGAAGATTGCCCTCAGCCTTATGCTGACATTAATATTCGGTGCGCCCTACAGTTTGGTCACCCTGAATCTCTAGGGACTCTAGTTTGCACCACGGGAGGGTGCGGCCCTCCATCACCTCTATCCGAGTATATATTTATTTTCAGGAACATAGGGCGAACCCTCTCATGCAGAGCCGGATAATGATTTGTTATTAGAGGGCGCAACCCTCACTCGTCCTCAACCAGATACTGGGCTGGATACAGAGGACAGATTGGGAGGACCCATTCTCATAGAGGGAACCGGTCTCGGATGTAGACTCTGCTGTTGGTTGCTAACGGGCACGGCCCGCTCAGGCTAGCAGCCGGACGCTCTCACGGTATGCGATCACAGTAGTAGAGAGCGCGGCTCTCTCATACACTCGACGCTCTACAGTACCGGCCATCTGTTCATCGCACAGGCTTGTACCTGTGCAGGACATTAATGACTACATAGAGGGGCGTCCCTCCGGCGTTCAATTGGAGCTGACATCCACGCTACTGACTTCGTCCTAGAGGACTGCCTGGTCATGCAAGAATTGCATGTTTAGACTAGATACCTCTATTCTATCTCCTGTAATGGATCTACTGGATCCGGACCGCTGTAACACGTAAGAAATACTCAGAGGTATAACGGGGGGAGTCTCCCACTTATTTACACGCACTCCTGGAGAGGGTGCGGCTAACGGATGGCCCTCCGGTATTCTGAGAGTGCAGGTTTTGGCATATTCTCCACCATTTAATACAGAGATTGCTTTCTGTTTTTGGATATCCAGACCATTACGAACAAACTGCGCAGACAGTTTCTCCCATGTCAAGATGTCAGGAGTTACGGTGACCTTCATGGAGAAAACGAGCACTGCCTTGCTCGGGTAACTGGATTCTGGAAGGCCTATTACCCGGTCTGAAGGTAAAACCGTACGTATGGATCACATGGTAAGACCAGAAACCCCGGTTGCCTTGACTTCCCCGATCATTATGACCTTGGGATAGATGGCAGGCTGCCCCGTCTCCTCGGAGCGCGTGCCTGGTGAACATGGTTCGGAGATAGAGGACCCTCCGTTTCGGCTCTACTTATCCCTCACGGGAGCCGTTTTGTTGGATTCGCGCTAACCTATTTTTCAACTACCGTCGAGGAGACCTACGAGACTTTATGGAGGTGCTTGGTGTGCCCCGACTCCTACACAGACATCTCTCACTCTTGGACGAAGGCATCTCTGGATGGAAATCTGCGTTCCGGCTTGCCTTTCCCATTCCTTCGAAGATTCTGGGATTCACTATTCCCAGAGTAGTCGACCACCGTTTCCTCCACACCAGTTCAGTTCGGAACCTTGAATGGACGTCCTTTGGAGTTTTTTCTCTACTGCGTCCGAGGATTACACAGTCCATTTGGAATATTGGTATCACTTAGAGTACGGCTGGTTTGGCCACACTCTTGCCTGCATTATGAATTTATCCTCGGATGAGACATCTCACCGGGTAGGACAGGAAGGAACGGAAGATCCTCCTCGGTTTTTCTATTGCGATTTTGGTGGTGGTCTTAGGTGCATTCCTTGAGATTGGAGATCTACCTGCAAGGCCGCATCGCCAAATGGCCCTGGCACGATCGGAGGAGCCGCCTTACGGATCATGAGTTGAGACTTGGTGTCAGTTTTCTTCTCGCGACCCTAAGTCCTAGATCGGATTTCGAAATTATACAACTACAGGAATGTGGCTAATAGGTCAGCTTGCCAGCTCATGGACCGACGTCTAGGAAACAGGTTGCAACACCACGTACAATGGATTTACCGGCGGATGGTGCTTTTTTCCGGATTTGAGATGCTTCGTCGGTTGGCATCTTCTTTGACCCGTCGGCTGTCATTTATCGTACTTGGATGTCCAATTAGGATTACTCTATTTCCTGGGATAGGTACCAGCGACACAAACAGCGTTGGATTGGTGAACTGAGCGTTGAAACAGCAAATACGAAGCCTCCTGTCATGTTATAAAATTGTAGATTATGCTAGCTTTAGGGTACCTATAATCTTAATTTTATTAATGACAGGAGGCGAGTATTTCCCACCCATTCTTGTCCCTCCCTTGTTTAATGTTATAGTTTAGATTATCAGGTACGTATGCAACTCTGTTTGTTGTCTCTGATACCTGTCGCTTGTTCATTATGTCTGTGTTTCTTTTCATAAGTAGGGTTGGGATATCTACATATTAAGGTTAATTTGGTTACTACATTGGGTACCTACATGTTTATTCAGAGTACATTTCATTGGATAATCAGCCTGTTCGATTCTGTTTTTCTCTCGTTTCAGTTTACAGTCCATCTACACTATCTAGTTTGACGGTTACTCTCGGATGGTGGACATCGTTATATTCATCGTATCTAGGACTTCGTTTCTTCCCCATGATGTTCTCTGCCTTTTATTCTGTTTTGTCGCAGCTTGAAAGAGGAAATGATGCATGGGGAGGGGAGTTTTATAGTACCTAACTTTTTTCTGATTGGTTGTTTTTCTGTGCTGCTGTGGAGTTCTAGTAAAGAGAGACTTAAGCAAATACTCGCCTCCTGTCATTAATAAAATTAAGATTATAGGTACACTAAAGCTAGCATAATCTACAATTCCTTCTCTCAACAAGACTGGAACCGTTGGACTGGTGCCAATTTTATGCACCTAAAGTTGCCATGATATACCAATTGTATGATTCGAAAGCGGATTGCCACGGTGTGCCAATTGTATGCCTCTAAAGCTGATTGCCACGGTGTGCCAATTGTATGCCTCTAAAGCTGATTGCCATGGTGTTGACTTTTTAAAATATTCATTAAAAGCAAGTGGGTCTCGAAAAATTACTGTTTTGAAAAGTGGGTCTTGGCCCATAAAAGTTTGGGAAGCCCTGTCTTAAAGGATACATTGTAACGAGCATAAGATAAACTTAGATACCAAAGAAAGAGTATAAACGGCCAAACAGTATGGCAGTGTTGGGACAGTTTCTAATTTGTGAACAGTGATACTAAACTCTCAGCCCCTACATAGTAGACTAACCAGCTGCCTGCAGATAGCAAATTAACCGTTATAGCCACTACCCGGCTACCACTGCTGCTTCATGGCAGCCAATATCCACTATCCAGCTAACACTGCTGCTTCATGGCAGCCAATATCCACTATCCAGCTAACACTGCTGCTTCATGGCAGCCAATATCCACTATCCAGCTAACACTGCTGCTTCAAGGCAGCCAATATCCACTATCCAGCTACCACTGCTGCTTCATGGCAGCCAATATCCACTATCCAGCTAACACTGCTGCTTCATGGCAGCCAATATCCACTATCCAGCTACCACTGCTGCTTCATGGCAGCCAATATCCACTATCCAGCTAACACTGCTGCTTCATGGCAGCCAATATCCACTATCCAGCTAACACTGCTGCTTCATGGCAGCCAATATCCACTATCCAGCTACCACTGCTGCTTCATGGCAGCCAATATCCACTATCCAGCTAACACTGCTGCTTCATGGCAGCCAATATCCACTATCCAGCTACCACTGCTGCTTCATGGCAGCCTATATCCACTATCCAGCTAACACTGCTGCTTCATGGCAGCCAATATCCACTATCCAGCTACCACTGCTGCTTCATGGCAGCCAATATCCACTATCCAGCTAACACTGCTGCTTCATGGCAGCCAATATCCACTATCCAGCTAACACTGCTGCTTCATGGCAGCCAATATTCACTATCCAGCTAACACTGCTGCTTCATGGCAGCCAATATCCACTATCCAGCTAACACTGCTGCTTCATGGCAGCCAATATCCACTATCCAGCTAACACTGCTGCTTCAAGGCAGCCAATATCCACTATCCAGCTACCACTGCTGCTTCATGGCAGCCAATATCCACTATCCAGCTAACACTGCTGCTTCATGGCAGCCAATATCCACTATCCAGCTACCACTGCTGCTTCATGGCAGCCAATATCCACTATCCAGCTAACACTGCTGCTTCATGGCAGCCAATATCCACTATCCAGCTAACACTGCTGCTTCAAGGCAGCCAATATCCACTATCCAGCTAACACTGCTGCTTCATGGCAGCCAATATCCACTATCCAGCTAACACTGCTGCTTCATGGCAGCCAATATCCACTATCCAGCTAACACTGCTGCTTCAAGGCAGCCAATATCCACTATCCAGCTAACACTGCTGCTTCAAGGCAGCCAATATCCACTATCCAGCTAACACTGCTGCTTCATGGCAGCCAATATCCACTATCCAGCTAACACTGCTGCTTCATGGCAGCCAATATCCACTATCCAGCTAACACTGCTGCTTCAAGGCAGCCAATATCCACTATCCAGCTAACACTGCTGCTTCATGGCAGCCAATATCCACTATCCAGCTAACACTGCTGCTTCATGGCAGCCAATATCCACTATCCAGCTAACACTGCTGCTTCAAGGCAGCCAATATCCACTATCCAGCTACCACTGCTGCTTCATGGCAGCCAATATCCACTATCCAGCTACCACTGCTGCTTCATGGCAGCCAATATCCACTATCCAGCTAACACTGCTGCTTCATGGCAGCCAATATCCACTATCCAGCTACCACTGCTGCTTCATGGCAGCCTATATCCACTATCCAGCTAACACTGCTGCTTCATGGCAGCCAATATCCACTATCCAGCTACCACTGCTGCTTCATGGCAGCCAATATCCACTATCCAGCTAACACTGCTGCTTCATGGCAGCCAATATCCACTATCCAGCTACCACTGCTGCTTCATGGCAGCCTATATCCACTATCCAGCTAACACTGCTGCTTCATGGCAGCCAATATCCACTATCCAGCTACCACTGCTGCTTCATGGCAGCCAATATCCACTATCCAGCTAACACTGCTGCTTCATGGCAGCCAATATCCACTATCCAGCTAACACTGCTGCTTCATGGCAGCCAATATCCACTATCCAGCTAACACTGCTGCTTCATGGCAGCCAATATCCACTATCCAGCTAACACTGCTGCTTCATGGCAGCCAATATCCACTATCCAGCTAACACTGCTGCTTCATGGCAGCCAATATCCACTATCCAGCTAACACTGCTGCTTCATGGCAGCCAATATCCACTATCCAGCTAACACTGCTGCTTCATGGCAGCCAATATCCACTATCCAGCTACCACTGCTGCTTCATGGCAGCCAATATCCACTATCCAGCTAACACTGCTGCTTCATGGCAGCCAATATCCACTATCCAGCTACCACTGCTGCTTCATGGCAGCCTATATCCACTATCCAGCTAACACTGCTGCTTCATGGCAGCCAATATCCACTATCCAGCTACCACTGCTGCTTCATGGCAGCCAATATCCACTATCCAGCTAACACTGCTGCTTCATGGCAGCCAATATCCACTATCCAGCTAACACTGCTGCTTCATGGCAGCCAATATTCACTATCCAGCTAACACTGCTGCTTCATGGCAGCCAATATCCACTATCCAGCTAACACTGCTGCTTCATGGCAGCCAATATCCACTATCCAGCTAACACTGCTGCTTCAAGGCAGCCAATATCCACTATCCAGCTACCACTGCTGCTTCATGGCAGCCAATATCCACTATCCAGCTAACACTGCTGCTTCATGGCAGCCAATATCCACTATCCAGCTACCACTGCTGCTTCATGGCAGCCAATATCCACTATCCAGCTAACACTGCTGCTTCATGGCAGCCAATATCCACTATCCAGCTAACACTGCTGCTTCAAGGCAGCCAATATCCACTATCCAGCTAACACTGCTGCTTCATGGCAGCCAATATCCACTATCCAGCTAACACTGCTGCTTCATGGCAGCCAATATCCACTATCCAGCTAACACTGCTGCTTCAAGGCAGCCAATATCCACTATCCAGCTAACACTGCTGCTTCAAGGCAGCCAATATCCACTATCCAGCTAACACTGCTGCTTCATGGCAGCCAATATCCACTATCCAGCTAACACTGCTGCTTCATGGCAGCCAATATCCACTATCCAGCTAACACTGCTGCTTCAAGGCAGCCAATATCCACTATCCAGCTAACACTGCTGCTTCATGGCAGCCAATATCCACTATCCAGCTAACACTGCTGCTTCATGGCAGCCAATATCCACTATCCAGCTAACACTGCTGCTTCAAGGCAGCCAATATCCACTATCCAGCTACCACTGCTGCTTCATGGCAGCCAATATCCACTATCCAGCTACCACTGCTGCTTCATGGCAGCCAATATCCACTATCCAGCTAACACTGCTGCTTCATGGCAGCCAATATCCACTATCCAGCTACCACTGCTGCTTCATGGCAGCCTATATCCACTATCCAGCTAACACTGCTGCTTCATGGCAGCCAATATCCACTATCCAGCTACCACTGCTGCTTCATGGCAGCCAATATCCACTATCCAGCTAACACTGCTGCTTCATGGCAGCCAATATCCACTATCCAGCTACCACTGCTGCTTCATGGCAGCCTATATCCACTATCCAGCTAACACTGCTGCTTCATGGCAGCCAATATCCACTATCCAGCTACCACTGCTGCTTCATGGCAGCCAATATCCACTATCCAGCTAACACTGCTGCTTCATGGCAGCCAATATCCACTATCCAGCTAACACTGCTGCTTCATGGCAGCCAATATCCACTATCCAGCTAACACTGCTGCTTCATGGCAGCCAATATCCACTATCCAGCTAACACTGCTGCTTCATGGCAGCCAATATCCACTATCCAGCTAACACTGCTGCTTCATGGCAGCCAATATCCACTATCCAGCTAACACTGCTGCTTCATGGCAGCCAATATCCACTATCCAGCTAACACTGCTTGCTGCTCTATGCATCAGCATAGAGCTCGACACGCATTTCGTCAAGAATGTCCGCCTTTCTCAAGAGCCTGCTGTAACGGCACCCCCAGGCATAAAAGGGGTTAACAGCCGTTTAGTAGATCTTCCCTTCCAGAGACACAGGCACAGCTACTGTAGACACCAATCCACCGAACTGGAGAAGCATATGAATGCCGTAAACAGCTGAACCGGAACCATACGAATGCTGTAAACAGCCGAATAGGAAAAACCATACAAATAGGTTTACACTCCTAGCAGTCAAACTGGAACAGCATACAATAAATCACCCCCAAGGGTGAGGGTCAAGCAGTGAACAGACACAGTTGTGGGTTTATTGTTCTTATATAATCATTAGTACCACCCACAGGGTTTTGTAAAACAACCAATAAACAAGTACAATATACTCAGACACTCCCACACATAATCCTCCCCTCTGCCTGTGATACAATTACCTTACACAATGGGTAATGTAATTATCACAGACAGAGAAATACAGTTTTTCCACATTATTCATAACTTTAAAAGTATGCATCACATTCACATAAACTTCCATTTTCAGAATCAGCATACTCCAAATACATACATACATCAAAATCATACAAATTGGTCCAGTGGTTCAAAAGATAGATTGTAGTCCTTTGTGACCAAATGAAGCATGGCTTTTCTGCCCAAAACCAGTTCCACAGAGTCTTCTATCCTGGAGATAATTGGGAAGTAATCCAATTATCTCCAATGACAGAGGCAAAACTCCATTGAACACATGGCAGCAAAAGACAATAAAATACATAAAAATATATAACTGTACAGCCATTGCATAAAACAGGTACATTCAACATATCCCCAGATAGCTCAGATCTGAGTGCACAGTATTACTGAATGGCGCTCAGATAGATTACACACTTACAGAATTGCCATGGAGCCAAAGTCTTTCCCATAGTCTTTCATTATACGAATGGGCTCCATGGCATAGCTATCTGGGGTATCACCGCTCAAACAGGGCAAGCACCGAATGACCCGGCTTTCGTGTCTTTGCAGGGGAAAATCAAGCTTTTTAACATGGGGCCATAGTCCAGAGGCAACAGGCGGGCAACCAGGCTCCTCCAATGCAATGTGGCGAGATTGGTCTTGTCACACCTGCTTATTTTAATGGTTCCGGAGTGGCTGAGTGCAGGAATTAGCGGAGGTAACCAGTCGGGTTGCCCGTAGTCCACTACACTGGTATTGGGCTCTGCAGTGGCATGCAGAGCAGGAATATTTATATTTTATGAGTGACTGTTCCCCTGAGGGCTATGACTTTGATGGCTGTGGAATATTATTGGAAAGCATCCATGAAGACACTAAATTTGGACATGATGAGGAGTCTCATTTGTGGAACATTAAAGAACACGCTCAAGGACACATTTGCCACAACACAGGGGAAATGAAACTTTTAGTTTCCAGGCAAACAGAATTGATGATCACATGCGGGGGGAGGAGTCTTATTTCACACTTGCACAAAAAAAAAATCTAAATATCGATATTATTTACAACTGATTGCATGTACACGCCTTACCACCAATGTTTCATTCACCCACCTCATTATTCATGTTTAATGATTTCCTCTCACTCTCAGCATTATTAACTAACTGGGAATAACCCTGGGGGCGCTTCCTTCATCGATGGTCATTGCACACTCACATGGTTATTCACGAAGGTCAAAATAGATCAACTTGTCCTTTTAGTTCAGACACTTTGGCCTTAAATTTTTTATTGAATTTCTCTCATTACTGAATATCCCTGACAGTTACACTTTTTGTGTCACGTTTAGACTGATACTGATTGACTGATGGCAGCCCTGTCAGACTGATACTCAGGGCCAGATTACAAGCCCAGTGGGTCTGGTGCTGACAATTATGATGGGGCCTAACAGGGGCGGACTGACAACTCACAGGGCCCTCGGGCAATAGGAGACCAAGGGCCCCCTTCTGGTGCAAAGTTTTTTCCCCTGTGTTTGCTGGTGACATCACAAGCAGCATCCGCCACATTTGTTTTCAGTCATACAAGTCCATACAAGTAGCCTGCAAATGTTTGTAGGCGACTTGTGGGGTTCAGTGTGTGGGATGCTGCTTGTGATGTGTTCCTGTATGTTAACGTGTTGTGTACATTTTTTTGCCTTTTACCTATTGTACTGCACTGCAGAATATGTTTGTGCTATATAGATGGTTGTAATTATGGTGTGTGTGTGAGTGTTTGTGTAAGGAGGCTGTATGCAGTATTGCAATAGTAGGAATGCTGCTTGTGATAACTGTAGGGAAGCTTTGTGTAGGGAGGCTGCATGTTGTTTTCCATGTGTGGGGATGCTGCTTGTGGGATTGTGTGCATACAGTGAGGCTTCTGGTGATTTTAAGTGTGTGAATGAGTCTGTTTGCAGTGTAGTATGTGAGTTGAGTCAGCTGGTTGTGTTGCAGGGTGTGTGGTAGGGGCTGTAGTAGGCGTCTGGGGTTTACTAGGGCTGTAATGTGTGTTTGTATGGATAATAGATATTAAAGGGACTCTCCAGTGCCAAGAAAACAAACCGATTTCCTGGCACTGCAGGTCCCCTCTCCCTCCCACCCCCCCATCCCATGTTGCTGAAGGGGTTAAAACCCCTTCAGTGACTTACCTGTATCCAGCGCCGATGTCCCTTGGCTCCTGGTCAGGATCTGCCCACGCTCCTATTGAGCATGCGCGGCCGGGGAGACCTAATGCGCATGCGCGGCAATGCCACGCACGCACATTAGACCTCCCCATGGGAAAGCATTGAATGCTTTCAAATTGGGATTTCAGCAACTCTGGAGGTCCTCACATAGCGTGAGGACGTCCAGCGATGTTATAGCACACTTTTCTATGAACACGGAAGTGTCCTCTAGTGGCTGAGGACTTAACCCTTCAAGGTAAATATTGCATATTATGAAAACTGCAATAATTACACTTGCAGGGTTAAGGGTAGTGGGAGTTGGCAACCAGACCACTCCAATGGGCAGAAGTGGTCTGGGTGCCTGGAGTGTCCCTTTAAGGGTGTGTGTGGATAGTAGCTGCAGTGTGTGCGTGTGGGGATATGGGCTCTAGTAGGTGCAATGGGGCATAGGGACCGTAGTAGGTGCATGGGGAGATAGTGACTGTAGAGAATGGTGATAGGTGGTATACTGGGTGCAGGAAGGTATAGGGGCTGTAGTGGGTGCAGTGAGGGCTGTGATGGGTGTAGGGATGGATAGGGGTTGAGATGGGTGAACGGGGCATTAGGGCTGAGGTGGGTGATGGGGGAGATGGGTGCTGAGGTGGGCATAGGGCCCAGGTGGGACCTAAGGGAGATGGGTGCTGAGGTGAAGCAGGACATAGGGCTGAGGTGGGTGCTGAAGTGGAGGGGGCATTGGAGAGGGTGCTGGGGTAGATGGGGGCAGAGGTGAGTGAAGGTGGAGGGGGGCATGGGAGATGAAGTGGGTGCTGAGGTGGGTGGAGGGGGCATGGGGCTGAGGTGGAGGGGGAGATGGTTGATTTCCATACCTGCTGACTGTGCCAGGTTGCTCACTCAGTATTTTCTGCAGGAGGAGAGGAGGAGGCAGGAAGTGATGTCACTTCCCCTCTCCTGGGCTCCGCCTCCTCCCCTCACACGCTCCGCGCAGAGCGGATGGAGGAGACTGGCAAGAGCAGGATTGCTGCCAGGTCTCAGTAGGTGACGGGACACATATCGTGTTACATTGTGTCTCTCTGGCTGGGGAGATCTCTGAACTCCCAGCCAGAGAGAGTATGACTGTTCAGGCAGCCGGGCCCCTGACTGCCTCGGGCCTTCGGTCCATGACCGATCTGCCCGAGTGGTCAGCCCGCCCCTGGGGCCTAATTACAGAATCTTATCGACCAAAAACACTAAAACAGTCATACCTCCCAAGCGTCATGTATCTGATGGAGATGGTGCTGGAGGGAAACTCGTAGGATGCAGCTATACGAAAACACATACTCTATGCCAGGGGTAGGCAACCTACGGCACTAGTGCCATGCACGGCACTCGAGGTGTCTTTGCACGGCACTCAAGGCTGCTAGAGCCAAACGCACTCTGGCCTATCAGGAGTCCCAGTAAAACTTCAGATATCTGCTAATATGAAGAGGTGGTGAAGGACAATCCTCAATTTATGCATTGCAGCACATAGAGGAAGTGATCTCTGATCACTTCCTCCCAGCACTTGTGAATGGGAATCCACACTGTAGTAGAGCAGCCCTCGACAGCTATCGCAGCTCCTGTCATTGACCTGTAGCTGGCCAGCCTGGTCCCCACTGGAACCCACCCACACTGCTAGATATACACAGACCTGCAGAATAAGCCTCCCCTCATACAAATAATATGAACAGCCCCCCCCCACACACACACACACCACACAATCCCCACAAACGCAACACCACTAACAATCACACAACCCCACATGCAGCCTCTCATGTGCAATACCCCAAACAGCCCCCACACACTACCAAACACACAATGAGACATCCATCCACACACAATTCCACAAGCAGCCCTCATACACAAGCCACATTCATATGTATCATACACGATACCATAAACTTCCGTATATACTCGAGTATAAGCCGAGTTTTTCAGCACATTTTTTGTGCTGAAAAACCCCAACTCGGCTTATACTCGAGTCAATAGTCTGTATTATGGCAATTTTCATTGCCATAATACAGACTGGGGGCTGCAGAGTTCTTACTTACCTTTCCTGCAGCTCCTGTCAGCTCTCTCCTCCTCCGCGCCGTCCGTTCAGCACCTCGGTCAGCTCCCAGTGTAAATCTAGCGAGAGCCGCGGCTCTCACGAGACTTACAGTGTGAGCTGACAGAGGGAGCTGACCGGACGGCGCGGAGTTGGAGAGAGCTGACAGGAGCTGCAGGAAAGGTAAGTAACATCTCTGCAGCCCCCACAGCCCCCCCACTGAACTGCCAACCCCACTGGACCACCAGGGAAGGAGCCCCCCTCCCTGGCCAGCTAGCAAGCAGGGAGGGGGGACGAAACAAAAATAAATTAATAATAAAATAATAATTAAAAAAAAAATAACATTACAAATAATAAATAATAATAACAAAATATGAAAATAATTAAAAAAAATAATAAGTAAATAAAAAAATTATGAAAAAAAATATTAAAATAATGTAAAAAAAAATAATAAAATTCCCCCCCCAGGCTCTGCAACACACACATACACAAACACGCACTGCACTCATACACACACACACTGCACTCATACACACACACACTGCACTCATACACACTGCACTCATACACACTGCACTCATACACACTGCACTCATACACACTGCACTCATACACACTGCACTCATACACACTGCACTCATACACACTGCACTCATACACACTGCACTCATACACACACACACACACTGCATTCATACACACTGCACTCATACACACACACTGCATTCATTATACACACACTGGAAATAAATATTCAATTAATATAATTTTTTTAGGATCTAATTTTATTTAGAAATTTACCAGTAGCTGCTGCATTTCCCACCCTAGTCTTATACTTGAGTCAATAAGTTTTCCCAGTTTTTTGGGGTAAAATTAGGGGCCTCGGCTTATATTCGGGTCGGCTTATACTCGAGTATATACGGTAATAATGAACATATACATTATAAAAGCTCATATACGCACAAATACAACGATACAAAGCAATTACAGTAAAAATAACACAAGCAGAATACGGCAGCATACACACAATTTAAAAAAATAGGATCGGCACGCTGTGGAACATCACAATCCTATATCGGCACAGTGCTGCTAAAAGGTTGCCTACCCCTGCTCTATGCTAATCTATCTCTAACTAAGGGCATACTATGCAGGCAGCACCCTGAGCTTGACATAAATGCGTCTAATGATGCGCTCACTCCATGCTTTCTAAGGACTGTCCCCTAGCACTCACATGTCCACTTGTCTCCTTACCTTCTTACTAGCAGGCAGAAGCTCCTGGTATACAGTCTGAGACAGAGAAAAGGTGTATGTAGTGAGTATAGAAGAAAGGGGACATGCCACAGTGTTAGAGAGACCAACGTCTGCATTACCTAAACTAATTTTATTGCTTAAAGGGACACTATAGTCACCAGAACAACTACAGCTTATTGTATTTGTTCTGGTAAGTAGAATCATTCCATTCAGGCCCTTTGCAATAAACACTGTCTTTTCAGAAAAAATAACTCCACTGGCCGCTCCTTAGATGGCTGCTAGAGGTGCTTCCTGGGGCAGTACTGCCTAGTGTGCAGCACGGCCATTCAGTGTCTCCTCCCTCTGCATGCAGACACTGAACTTTCCTCATAGAGATGCATTGATTCCATTTATCTTTATGAGGAGATGCTGATTGGCCAGGGCTATTACTTGTGCTGGCTCTGCCCCTGATCTGCCTAGTTGACAGTCTCAGCCAATCCTATGGGGAAGTATTGTAATTTGCTCAGACCACCACTTCTGATGATGTCAGCAGACAGTCAGTTCAGAGGCAGAGCGGGCAGCTGCAGACTTGAATACAAGTAAGATTTTACTATATTTAGGGAGGCAAGAGGGGGGCAGGGGGGCTAGATGGGGGTTTTAACATAACAGGGTCATAAATACATGATTGTGTTCCTGACCCTATAGTGTTCCTTTAAACAAGAGTATGTGAAGAGTAGTTAGGGTTGCCACCTTTCTTGGAAAAAAATACCAGCCTTAAATAATTTGCATAATTAATTATGTATGCATGACATCACATGATGTAAATCACAAGGAGAGACATAAGAGAAAATTCTGTAACATCACAAACAAAATACTCAGTTTGATTCTGCTGTATAGGTGGATTGCTCCAGTGTCTCCCTGTCTCCCAGTGTATCAGTCTTGCAAGTCACCCAGTGTCTGTGTCCCCATGTCGCCCAGTCCCCTAGTCTCCCAGTGTCTGTGTCCCCATTTCTCCCAGTGCCCCCATTTCTCAGTGTGTCCCCATGTCACTAGGATACTTGGGGACACTGGGAGACATGGTGGCACTTCTGGATACAGACATGTTGACACTGGGAGACATGGAAACACTGGGAGAAATGGGGACACTGAGACATTTGGGGACACTGAGACACTAGGGACACAGAGACTGGAAGACATGGGGACACAAACATTTGGGGACACTAAGAGACATCGGAACACAGACACTGGGAGACATGGGGACACTAGGGATACTGGTTGGAAGACAGACACTTGGAGACACTGGGAGACATGGGGACACTTGTGGACATAGACATGGGGACACTGGAAGACATGGGGTCACTGACATTTGGGGACACTGGGAGACATGGGGACACTAGGCACACTGAAAGACATGGGGACACTGAGGACACTGGCTGGGAGACATGGGGACACTGATAAACTAGGGACACTGGCTTTGGGACATAGGGACACTGGGAGACAGGTGGTCACTGTGTCCCTAGTGTCTACGTGTCCCAATGTCTCAGTGTCTACCGTGCTCCCCCACGGGTCAGTGAGTAATAGAGAGAGGTAGGGATATGCCGTAACTTCCTATCCCTGCCTCTCTCCACACACAGTAACCCCTACTGACTGGTGCTGGTATTGCAAAGTAATCTCCGTTTATACTGAGAAAAATACCTGCAATTGTATTGCCGGTATTACTGCAATACCGGCACGGCCAGGCAGCCTTAAATACCGTCTGTGCCAGTAAAATACCAGTCAGATGGCAAACCTAAGAGTAGTGTGTAAAAAAAAAAGAAAGATATATTTTTTTTTTCGAATGGGCCTATTCCATGGGCCTGGGCCTGGAGCTGCAGCTCCATCAGCCCCTATGTTAATTAAGGCCCTGCTGATACTAACTGATGGCACTGTCAGACCGATACTGATTGACTGATGGCACTGTCAGACTGATACTGATTGACTGATGGCACAGTCAGACTGATACTGATGTCAATTGACTGATGGCATTATCAGACTGGCCGTATCCAGACATTTTAATATTGTTTTAGAATGTTAGGATTTTCTACCTTTTCAAGACGAGACTCCAAATCAGAAACTTCAGACTCCACGGCCTCCATGGCTGCCCTGCAAGCATACAGACGTACAAATCGTTAATGATTTTATAGTAAATAATATTCAGGATTTATAATGTATGGAAAATAGCATCAAACGCAATGATCTGTAGAAATATTTTGATTGGCAGATTTGTGCAAATGGAAGAATAAGTTTTCTGACCCTGACTTTATCACTCTGCAATCTGTGAATCCATATCCTGCAGGTGAGGGTTCTGCACCCCCTACAGCCCCTATTAACGCGGGCACCCACTACAGCCTCTATCCCTCCTCTGCCTCCATTACAGCCCCTATCCTCTATCCTTTCTCTGCCTCCATTACAGTCCCTATCCTCTATCCCTCCTCTGCCTCCACTACAGCCTGTGTCCCCCCCTGCATCCACTACAGCCACTATTACCCCCTGCACATCATCCTTTCTATCCCTCCTCTGCATCCACTACAGTCTTTGTCCCCCCTGCACCCACTGCAGCCTCTATTATCCCGGGCAGCCTCTATCCCTCCTGCACCCACTGCAGCCTCTATCCCCCTGTATCCACTGCAGCCTCTATTACCCCGGGCAGCCTCTATCCCCCTGTATCCACTGCTGCCTCTATTACCCACTGCAGCCACTATCCCCCTGTATCCACTGCAGCTTCTATTACCCGGGGCAGCCTCTATCCCCCTGTATCACTGCAGCCTCTATTACCCACTGCAGCCTCTATCCCCCTGTATCCACTGCAGCCTCTATTACCCGGGGCAGCCTCTATCCCTCCTGCACCCACTGCAGCCTCTATTACCCGGGGCAGCCTCTATCCCTCCTGCACCCACTGCAGCCTCTATTACCCCGGGCATCCTCTATCCCCCTGTATCCACTGCAGCCTCTATTACCCACTGCAGCCTCTATCCCCCTGTATCCACTGCAGCCTCTATTACCCGGGGCATCCTCTATCCCCCTGTATCCACTGCTGCCTCTATTACCCCGGGCATCCTCTATCCCTCCTGCACTCACTGCAGCCTCTATTACCCGGGGCAGCCTCTATCCCTCCTGCACTCACTGCTGCCTCTATTACCCGGGGCAGCCTCTATCCCTCCTGCACTCACTGCAGCCTCTATTACCCCGGGCATCCTCTATCCCTCCTGCACTCACTGCAGCCTCTATTACCCCGGGCAGCCTCTATCCCCCTGTATCCACTGCAGCCTCTATTACCCACTGCAGCCTCTATCCCCCTGTATCCACTGCAGCCTCTATTACCCACTGCAGCCTCTATCCCCCTGTATTCACTGCAGCCTCTATTACCCACTGCAGCCTCTATCCCCCTGTATCCACTGCTGCCTCTATTACCCGGGGCAGCCTCTATCCCTCCTGCACTCACTGCAGCCTCTATTATCCCGGGCAGCCTCTATCCCCCTGTATCCACTGCTAACCTTCACGCTAACCTTGGTTTTATACCAATTTCTCTGTATTCTGATTGATCTCTTATTTATTCAGTTTTTCTGGCAGTCTGTTTTTTATTTATTTAAATATATTATTTTGTCTGTTGCCCCTTTAAAGAGTTACCACAATCAAAAAACAAAGAAAACTCCAGTTCCGATCCATGCGAGTTTTATTTTGTTTTAAGTGAGAGCATCTAGAATCACACAATGTATATTTCTGTTATTTTATACTGTATGGTACCATGGCAACCAGAGAGAGGAACGTGGCACGGCCAGGAATCTATCCAGCAGATAGTCACAGAGACAAAGGGTTTAAAACGAGAAGTGGTCTCGGCCTCGATATATAATAATGTCAGAGAAATTCACACCAAGCGTGTGGCTGTAAGAAAAGCAAATCGTCTCCTGTTGTCATATATGTGGCTAAGCGTGTGTGAGTCACGTGCAATGTATGGCGTACAAAGACCACAAAGAAACCAAGAACAATCACAGGGCGTTCGGCACTCGTCTCTCCATGTCCGTATGAATTCCACTCATATTTTGAGAGGGCTTGGATTGATGAAAAATGTAAGGGAATAGGGATGGTTCCTGGTTTAGGTTCCAGACCTGTCCCTATAATTGGCCCAGGATCCAATAATATCCCTTTAGTTGGCTCAGGATCCAGACCTGTTCCTATAATTGGCCCAGGATCCAATCATATCCCTTTAATTGGCTCAGGATCCAGACCTGTTCCTATCATTGGCTTAACCTCTGAAACCTCATTGCAAGCCAAGTCATTTGTCCCTAAATGGACAAGTACATCCAATTCCCCTTCCTGCTTTGCTTGCTTAACAATATTACAGATACGTCTCCTGTCTCTGTGAGCAGTAGCTCCGGGAAGACACCTCACAAGACCACCATTGTCCATCTCCACACCTCTTATGATGGAAACCCCAACAACAACTGCTTTCTATTAGGCCTCATCATAGTCTTCAAGCCTCTCTGCACAACACCACTGGCCTCAATGCCTCTCTCCATAACAGCACTAGCCTCAGTGCCTCTCTCCACAACACCTCTAGCCTCAGTGCCTCTCTCCACAACACCTCTAGCCTCAGTGCCTCTCTCCACAACACCTCTAGCCTCAGTGCCTCTCTCCACAACACCTCTAGCCTCAGTGCCTCTCTCCACAACACCTCTAGCCTCAGTGCCTCTCTCCACAACACCTCTAGCCTCAGTGCCTCTCTCCACAACACCTCTAGCCTCAGTGCCTCTCTCCACAACACCTCTAGCCTCAGTGCCTCTCTCCACAACACCTCTAGCCTCAGTGCCTCTCTCCACAACACCTCTAGCCTCAGTGCCTCTCTCCACAACACCTCTAGCCTCAGTGCCTCTCTCCACAACACCTCTAGCCTCAGTGCCTCTCTCCACAACACCTCTAGCCTCAGTGCCTCTCTGCACTAGCCTCAGTGCCTCTCTGCACAACACCACTAGCCTCAGTGAATCTCTGCACAACACCACTAGCCTCAGTGCCTCTCTGCACAACACCACTAGCCTCAGTGCCTCTCTGCACAACACCACTAGCCTCAGTGCCTCTCTGCACAACACCACTAGCCTCAATGCCTCTCTGCACAACACCACTAGCCTCAGTGCCTCTCTGCACAACACCACTAGCCTCAGTGCCTCTCTGCACAACACCACTAGCCTCAGTGCCTGTCTCCATGACACCATTACACTCTGAAAGTGCAGAAAATGAATTATGTAGAACAACAGACTGTGCAATATGCCTTTTATCCACAACTCTAAGTCTACCAGATCCTACAGTAATCCATCTGCCATTCCTAGTATGTCTCTGCGGCAGTGGCTTTGCAGCAGTTCCAGTCTGAGTTTGTTTACCAGATAATTTACAAATCTCAGATTTCAAAAATACAATCTCCTGCCGCAAGATAGAGAACTGTCTACAGATTAGACAACAACCAAACCTCCAAAAAGTGGAACGCGAAACAAATGCATAGCAACTATTACACTGAACTAAGTCTGCCATTCCAATGAGATCAATTATTTAAATCAAACGAATCTTAACTTTTTATTTATCCTCCTGAATACCTCAGATTACCTCCAGCTTATCTCCAGAATATCTCCAACCACAGACACTTAGAAGCAACACTCTCCAGAATATCTCCAACCACAGACACTTAGAAGCAACACTCTCCAGAATATCTCCAACCACAGACACTTAGAAGCAACACTTAGAAGAAGCAACCAAGCTCTATTAGCCAAGCTAATGACAACAGCCCTTATATACTCCTAAAATCACCTCCCACTAGGAATATTTAACACCTGGGTAGGCCTCTGCTTATTAGCAAACGATAGCTAATTTACACAGCAATCAATAGCAAGTAGCTACCTAATCCAATCAAATGCCTTATAATTACCAACAGGAAATCAAACCTTGTGCAGTCAGTAACCTTTTCCTACAGATGAATCTTACCTGTAACAGTAAAAAAGAAAACTCTTAGCACAACTCTTAGACAGTTGAAGCTTCTGTAAAACTCTCCAGAATATCTCCAACCACAGACACTTAGAAGCAACACTTAGAAGAAGCAACCAAGCTCTATTGTGGATGGGACCGTGGTCTCCACACCTCTATCACAGGGATGCTGGGCAGTCCGCCCAGATCCCTAACCCCCTAGCCTGGGAGCCCAAGCCACCCTGATATCTTACCATCAGCAGAGTGAGTGCCTGGGATATGGTGCAGGCAGCCTGTAGCGAACCATGGGTAACCCGGCTGGTTACCTCCGCTATTACCTTCTTTCAGCCGCTCAGGAACCCTTATAACAAGCAGGCATCCCATTCCCCACAGTAACTGAACGACACAGTTCTGGAAGTCGACTCAAACTGAACTCTGTTTGTTTTGTCACACAAGGTTTTACATGCTAAGACCCCTACATGGGGTCTCCAACACAATACACCTGGGGTTTCAATCCCAAGAACCTGATGTGGGATGGAAGAGGGATCAAAGCAGCCCGTTCAAACTGGGCTGGCAGTGTCCCTATGACAACGCCCTGCTAGGACAGAAAGAGGAAGGGGGAGAGGCACAGACAAGCAATACATTTCACTTACCTATACTTTACAGAGCTGCTGCCCCTCC
Organism: Pelobates fuscus; assembly: GCF_036172605.1. NCBI lineage: Eukaryota > Metazoa > Chordata > Amphibia > Anura > Pelobatidae > Pelobates > Pelobates fuscus. The sequence continues at coordinate 427,183,819 of NC_086319.1, forward strand.
CCCTTTGTTGACCCACAGCTGCATATATAGACACATGTAAGACAGTCACAAAAATAGTGCCACAAGCTTGTGGCCCACGCCAAACAAATCAGGCCATCAATTACATATCTCCCCCATAGAAATAGATAGACCTGTAGCCAGACCCACGACGGGCCTGCAACAAGTCGGTTGGACAACCTTGAGTCTACAGTCCAAGTCCTTGGGGTCCAACGTGACTGGGCAAGAGGGGGGCACATGTGGGTATGGCACTCAGTGACGGCATTCTGTCACACGGCCCATCTCCCTAGTGGCAGAGCTCCAGGGAGGGGAGGTCAGCATCACTTCACAGCGGCTGAGTATGTACCAGGGAGAGGAGCTGAAGGGGCTCTCTCCAAAGAAGCAGAATGAGGAGCTCACCACAACCCCAGCTGAAGCACTGGCATTGGGACAGAGTGTGGCTGGCCTCTGTTCCAAACTACAAAAGGAGAAGAATATTTGTTCCATATTGGTGGAGGGGACTACAGTCTCCACCAGTGTAATGACAGAATGCTTGGTAGTTGGTCCAGATCCCTTAAGTCACCCTATGTCCATTGTGGGTGCAGGGTGTGGGTGCAGGGTGTTAATGTGCTCTCCTGTCTTGCTAATGCTTGCAATCAACTTGGTGGTTTTGGCTGTGGAGCCTGTACAGCGCCACCTGTTGGTTGCAAGGATCTAGCAACCACTATATGCACTACCTGAATAGAAAGGCTTGCTAATTTGCATATTTAGGTATATTTGAATATTGCTAATTCTGCAGGCAGGAGATATATTTTCTGTTAATTCTGGTCTTCCCTAACTCTTTATAAATATGTCATTATGTTATTATAGTTCCTGTATGTTGTCTAATGTGATTTGACTGTTTGTATTTTTTTGAGTTGTCACAGCAATCTTTATGCAATAATCATATGGGCAAGTCCCAAGTCAAATAAAGTATTGTATGTTAGTTCCCTTTGGAACTTGTGTCCTGTGTGGATTTTTAGGGATCCCAGTGACTGTCATCCCAAAAGAGCTAGGCCTGAGAGGCGCAAGTGCCTTTGTAAAGGAAATACAAATCACATTGCAGGCAGAGGTGGATGCCTGCCTTGAAGAAGGACAGCAGCAGAATAGGCAGAGGGGATGATACCTGTCTGGAAGAAGGACAGCAGCAGAATAGGCAGAGGACAGCCTGGAAGAAGGACAGCAGCAGAATAGGCAGAGGGGATGATACGTGCCTGGAAGAAGGACAGCAGCAGAATAGGCAGAGGGGATGATACCTGCCTGGAAGAAGGACATCAGCAGAATAGGCAGAGGGGATGATACCTGCCTGGAAGAAGGACATCAGCAGAATAGGCAGAGGGGATGATACCTGCCTGGAAGAAGGGCTGCAGAGGAATAGGCAGAGGGGATGATACCTGCCTGGAAGAAGGACAGCAGCAGAATAGGCAGAGGGGATGATACCTGTCAGGAAGAAGGACAGCAGCAGAATAGGCAGAGGGGATGATACCTGCCTGGAAGAAGGACAGCAGCAGAATAGGCAGAGGGGATGATACCTGCCTGGAAGAAGGACAGCAGCAGAATAGGCAGAGGGGATGATATCTGCCTGGAAGAAGGACAGCAGCAGAATAGGCAGAGTGAATGATACCTGCCTGGAAGAAGGACTGTAGCAGAATAGGCAGAGGGGATGATACCTGTCTGGAAGAAGGGCTGCAGCAGAATAGGCAGAGGGGATGATACCTGCCTGGAAGAAGGACAGCAGCAGAATAGGCAGAGGGGATGATACCTGCCTGGAAGAAGGACATCAGCAGAATAGGCAGAGGGGATGATACCTGCCTGGAAGAAGGGCTGCAGAGGAATAGGCAGAGGGGATGATACCTGCCTGGAAGAAGGACAGCAGCAGAATAGGCAGAGGGGATGATACCTGCCTGGAAGAAGGACAGCAGCAGAATAGGCAGAGGGGATGATACCTGCCTGGAAGAAGGACAGCAGCAGAATAGGCAGAGGGGATGATATCTGCCTGGAAGAAGGACAGCAGCAGAATAGGCAGAGGGGATGATATCTGCCTGGAAGAAGGACAGCAGCAGAATAGGCAGAGGGGATGATACCTGCCTGGAAGAAGGACAGCAGCAGAATAGGCAGAGGGGATGATACCTGCCTGGAAGAAGGACAGCAGCAGAATAGGCAGAGTGAATGATACCTGCCTGGAAGAAGGACATCAGCAGAATAGGCAGAGGGGATGATACCTGCCTGGAAGAAGGGCTGCAGAGGAATAGGCAGAGGGGATGATACCTGCCTGGAAGAAGGACAGCAGCAGAATAGGCAGAGGGGATGATACCTGTCAGGAAGAAGGACAGCAGCAGAATAGGCAGAGGGGATGATACCTGCCTGGAAGAAGGACAGCAGCAGAATAGGCAGAGGGGATGATATCTGCCTGGAAGAAGGACAGCAGCAGAATAGGCAGAGGGGATGATATCTGCCTGGAAGAAGGACAGCAGCAGAATAGGCAGAGGGGATGATATCTGCCTGGAAGAAGGACAGCAGCAGAATAGGCAGAGGGGATGATACCTGTCTGGAAGAAGGGCTGCAGAGGAATAGGCAGAGGGGATGATACCTGTCTGGAAGAAGGACAGCAGCAGAATAGGCAGAGGGGATGATATCTGCCTGGAAGAAGGACAGCAGCAGAATAGGCAGAGTGAATGATACCTGCCTGGAAGAAGGACTGTAGCAGAATAGGCAGAGGGGATGATACCTGTCTGGAAGAAGGGCTGCAGCAGAATAGGCAGAGGGGATGATACCTGCCTGGAAGAAGGACAGCAGCAGAATAGGCAGAGGGGATGATACCTGCCTGGAAGAAGGACATCAGCAGAATAGGCAGAGGGGATGATACGTGCCTGGAAGAAGGACAGCAGCAGAATAGGCAGAGGGGATGATACCTGCCTGGAAGAAGGACAGCAGCAGAATAGGCAGAGGGGATGATACCTGCCTGGAAGAAGGACAGCAGCAGAATAGGCAGAGGGGATGATATCTGCCTGGAAGAAGGACAGCAGCAGAATAGGCAGAGGGGATGATATCTGCCTGGAAGAAGGACAGCAGCAGAATAGGCAGAGGGGATGATACCTGCCTGGAAGAAGGACAGCAGCAGAATAGGCAGAGTGAATGATACCTGCCTGGAAGAAGGACAGCAGCAGAATAGGCAGAGGGGATGATACCTGCCTGGAAGAAGGACAGCAGCAGAATAGGCAGAGGGGATGATACCTGCCTGGAAGAATGACTGAAAGTATGACTACTAAGGTTTCCATCTTTTGAGATCTTCTATGGAGGACGTAATGAACTTTGAACCGGAAGACGTCACAGGAAGTGATGTCGCAGACATTACCAGAAGTAACGTCACGAAGGAAATGCACAAATAACCTCCCAGCCTGAACTCTATGATGATTCCTTGTAGTAGATTGAATAATGAATGTCTTTGTTTCTCTTCACCGTGTCCAAATATAGTTTTTTCTGTGTGCATTTTATACTTAGAAGAATATTTTTGCCGAAAGCGGAAATTAGTGTCCAAACCGGAAACATCCCCATCTCCGGACCATATTTGGGAGTGGGCGTATTTTTAGTATGTGAATCTAATTATCTATAACACATACCTATATAGAAACGCTCACCTTCAGAAGTATTTTATCAGCACCTGAAGACGACCCAGCTTTAGCGTTGAAACGCGTTGTGCACTTTACTTTTGTTTATGAGTTTATATTCAAATAAATTTGTTTTAAATATATATACCTCCCTTTGGAGTCCCTGATTTCAATGAACCTGCATTTCCTGGGACCCCGGTCACCAAGAGGACATCTATTTTATGTCTATAAAGAGACAAATATATTGTATAAGTCCAGAGCCAACATTAATGGGCTCAGAAAACTGTGAGTGTTCTGCTTTTTAATATCTACTCACTTAACTTATTTACAGATTCCACTATGTTGTGTTCTGTTTTTACCTTCATATTGGACTAGCATATGCTAATGCTTCTGTATTAGAGGTAATATATCTCCTTTTTTGTGTGCGCTTATCACCTTGTTTTTGGTTTTTATTCTGTGTTTTTAGTATATTTTAGTGACTATAAACTTGGGTGAAATAGCTGCACCATATAGTTTGTATTCCTGAGCACCACCGACATTTCACTTTTCTCAATGTATACAATATAACTATAAGATAAGGCCAGGGACTAATGAAAGTATTTAGAAAATTGGGCAGACTAGATGGGCCGAATGGCTCTTATCTGCCGTTACATTCTATGTTTCTGTATGCGATATATATTATGATATATGATTATTGGTCTAGTATATGAAGACAATAGTGTATAATATTAATGATAGATGCAATGTATATGTAATATAATGATATATGATTATCAGTTTAGTATATGTAGATGATGGTGTTTATTATTAATGATAGATACAATGTATACGTGATATGATATGATTATTATCGGGGTAGTATATGGAGATGATAGTGTATAATATTATTAATGATAGATACAATGTATACGTGATATGATATATGATCTTTATCGGGGTAGTATATGGAGATGATAGTATATAATATTATTAATGATAGACACAATGTATACGTGATATGATATGATTATTATCGGGGTAGTATATGGAGATGATGGTGTATAATATTATTACTGATAGATACAATGTATACATGATATGATATGATTATTATCTGGGTAGTATATGGAGATGATAGTGTATAATATTATTAATGATAGACACAATGTATACGTGATATGATATGATTATTATCTGGGTAGTATATGGAGATGATAGTGTATAATATTATTAATGATAGATACAATGTATACGTGATATGGTATGATCTTTATCGGGGTAGTACATGGAGATGATAGTGTATAATATTATTAATGATAGATACAATGTATACATGATATGATATGATTATTATCGGGGTAGTACATGGAGATGATGGTGTATAATATTATTAATGATAGACACAATGTATACGTGATATGATATGATTATTATCGGGTAGTATATGGAGATGATAGTATATAATATTATTAATGATAGACACAATGTATACGTGATATGATATGATTATTATCTGGGTAGTATATGGAGATGATAGTGTATAATATTATTAATGATAGATACAATGTATACGTGATATGATATGATCTTTATCGGGGTAGTACATGGAGATGATGGTGTATAATATTATTAATGATAGATACAATGTATACGTGATATAATATGTATTAAGGCAATTTGCCTGGATTTGTGGGAGGGGCTGGTTTGCTACCTCTAGCCTACTTAAGGCACTCCCCTTACCTTGCTCCTTACCATTCGAGGTCAGAGTTGAATGAGGATCCGCTTCCGGGTTCTCTCAGACGCCATCTTGGTTTTCTTACCCACAAGTTTTTCTGCAGCAAGCTGTGTCCAGGAATCCTCTTGCAGGCCTTTTCCATCCGTCCAGCTTCTTACCCGGGTCTTCGTCGTAGATCGCGTCCCAGGGACTCCTAAACCGTAAGTCAGACCTACCTGTCACGCCAGGATCGGTTCCCACGGCGCACGGTACACCACGGGTCCTCGCCTTACGGTTTTCTCTGCACAGTCGCATTTCAAAGCCTTTTTCGCGGCTTCATTTCTTACAAATTGTTCAGCTAAATTATGCGTATTAGAGAAGCGATCAATTCGCACAAACTGTTTTTCCCTTGCTTCATTTAAACGATTGTCATTTCGGTTTGCGTTTTCTGGTCGGCACTTATTCATAGTATATTCGATGCACGATTGCTGTTCGCATTAAAGTGCATTCGGTTAAGCTATTCATGCTAACTTCTGTTTCCCTTCATACTAAGATTTGGTTATTCTGCTATGTATTCACATAGATCTTTTTCGTGAGTTACATTTCATCATTTCATGTATTTACATTTGGTTAAGAAGTTGCTTGGTTAAATAGACAGACTATTTTCATGCTATTTTTAAGGTATCACTTATTACATCAAGGGTATGAAACCAGCTAACATTTCTGTATAGACCATTGGACTCCCACGCTTACTGGAGTTTTCCCATTTCATTACAATTAAATCAGCCTACGTTACAGGCCTCATTTCTTTGTTGTTAGCCATGACACATAAAGATTTAATTCCTTTTCATGCATACTCGGGTTGAATCACACGTACTGATCCAACCAATCATACGTTTCCTGCACAGTAATATACATATATATATATAACTTACATTTTATGTTCCCCTTACTCACCATTATTATATAACACATATGTTGTTGGTACATAGGCCACGGCCTCCCTCAGATATCTTATTAAAGCCATGCCAACATTTCTGAGTAACACATATCTATTGCATAGTATCAACATTTTATTTGCAATCATACGCAAGCAAACCTTAAAACATTGCTGCTACAGGCTATAAGTCTGTTTTGTTTCCAACAATCAACACTCATCATACTACTTTCTTTTACCCATTTCAGGCTGTCAAGCTTATATATATTTGCTCCACACGGGTTTTTCCTGTGAATTTGTCATACTACCAGGTAATAAAGTGAAGTGTCGTCTCATTATTGGGGGAAGGATTGATTGCATGCTGTTCCAGTTGACTGCTAGGAGTGTAAGCCTATTCGTATGGTTCCTATTCAACGGTCGACAGCATTCATATGCTTGAGAAGATTCATATGCTGAATCGGTTCGGTGATTGTGGTGTCTGCCAGAGTGCTTGGAGTCCTCAGGAAGCGCTAGGAGCATCATTTAACGGAGGTACTCAGTCGGGGTGCCAGGCGATCCGTTACATTGGTGGCAAGCGGTGGGATGGCGTCCTAGTGCGAGGTAAAGCAGCTCGGAGACACAGTTCGTTTGGATTACAAATTGAGGGCAACGCTAGCAGTCGTGCAGCGCCCCTGGGAGCAGACAAGTATGGAAGGTTCTGGCTCTGGAGATGATTGGCTGGCCGAGGTGAGGCAGCAAGTGGCCGAGTATGGGGATGATATACCCATGGAGACACGCCGGGTGATCTGGAACCAGGTCATGGCCGAGCGAAACACAAGGCTGGACCGAGAATTCCGGTTGGCAAAAGAGAGGAAGTATGCTCAGCAGCAGGAGCGTTACAGCAGCCGAGTAGAGGCTGCATCCGAGGAGGTTAGCCGTCTTTCCCTGAGGCGGCGGGAGGAACCCGAAGTGGGGGTCCTCATAGACTGGTCCTGTGAGGAACCACAACAGGCAGGTAGAGATGGGACCAAGGTCTCTCCACCGGGCCCACCGGGATGCTGGGCAGCCGGCCCAGATCCCCAGCAGCAGCCAGAGTTGCCAGGTGGGGAAGCAGGTGGCCCTTACTCACAAATGTTGAGGGGCCTCACGGATTGGTCCTGGGAAGACCCACAGATGGCAGGTGGAGATGGGACTGCGGTCTCTCTACCGGCCCTACAGGGATGCTGGGCAGTCGGCCCAGATCCCCAGCGGCAGTGTGCGTTACAGGGAGCTGAAGGTGCCGTTCTTGCTCCCCAGCGGCAGTCTACGGTGCAGGGAGAGGAGCCTGTTATCCCCTCTCCCCAGCGGCTGAAGGTGTGTAAGGGAGAGGAGTTTGTTATTCCCTCTCCCCAGCGGCATCGCAGCTCACCAAGGGGAGACAGTAAGCCCCTCACCAGCGCAGATGGGACCGTGGTCTCTGCGCCCTGCCTACAGGGAGTACAGAGGGTCAGCCCTGCTCCCCAGCGGCTGAAAGTGTGTAAGGGAGAGGAGTTTGTTACCCCCTCTCCCCAGCGGCAGCTTAGCGCACCAAGGGGAGACAGTAAGCCCCACACCAGCGCAGATGGGACCGTGGTCTCTGCGCCCAAGTTACAGGGAGCTGAAGGGGCCGTCCTCCCTCCCCAGCGGCAGTGTGATTTGTTGGGAATTGGGAGCCCAGTCTCCTTTCCCCAGAGGCAGAGTGTCCAGCAGGGAATAGAGAGCCCAGTCTCCTTTCCCCAGGAGCAGGACACTGCATTGGGAGGAGAGACAGTCGGTCTCCCTCCACAAAGACCGAAAGTATGCATGGGAGAGGAGATTGTTACCGCCTCTCCCCAGCGGCAGAATGTTCTAATGGGAGAGGAGCTGGTTACCACCTCTCCCCAGCGGCAGCTTAATGTACCAGGGGGAGACTGTAAGCCCCACAACTGTGCAGATGGGACTGTGGTCTCTGCACCTACAGCACAGGGGGTAAGGACAGTCAGTCCTGTCCCCCAGCAACAAGGCTGCTTAGCCAAAGGGGAGACAGTCGGTCTCCCCCTCCAACAGCGGAGCTATGTATCCAAAGGGGAGACAGTCGGTCTCCAGCAGCAGAGCTGTGCAGCTAAAGAGGAGACAGTCGGTCTCCAGCAACCAGGCTCCAACCAGACTACTCCCGTGGTAGTGCTGGCACCAGGACAGAGTACCGCTGGTCTCTGCCCCCTCAGCAACCCACCAAGGCAGCCTACCAGTCCCCCACACAGCCGTGGTAAGGCACCTGGACATGGACAAGATTCTCCCTTACCCAGGTGTAGTAACCATTTATTGCGGGTGGGCTGTACTGCTGCTTCTGTCTTGTGGGTGGGCTGCTGGACTAACAAGGGCACTGACCGGCAAGAGGTCAGGTACCCTGTTAGTCTGTTTGGAAAAGGGGAGAAATGTGGCGAAACCAACCTCGCCACTGGGCCCTGGAGAAGCCTGTTTGCTAGCCTCCTACCTGCTGACTATGGCCCCTGGGTTATTTGGGGCATATTGTACTTTATATTGCTGCAACTGGCCCTTTTAAAACCATCGATGGACATATTGGGACTTTTTGGGATTGTGGCGAAACCGACCTCGCCACGTGTCCTTGGAGGGGGCCGATTGCCCGCCTCTTGCCTTTGGACTATGGACCAGACTTTATGGGAATGTGATACCCCAGATAGCTATACCATGGAGCCTATTCATAATGAAAGACTATGGGAAAGACTTTAGCTCCATGGCAATTGTACTGTGTGAGTAGGATCTGCGCGCTATTCGGTAGTTTTGTGCGCGCAGATCCCAGCTATCTGGGGATAGGTGAAATGTCTGTGTGTTATGTGTAAAAGGTGAATTTATGTATTTTAAAGTGTTTTACTGTCTTTGTGTCCCCATGTGCTTAATGGAGCCTGTCTCTGTGCTGGGAGATAATTTGATTACTTCTCCAGCACAGAGAAGGCCCTGGAAAGCTAGGGGTTTTAAAAGATACTTTTAGTAACTTTTGAACCCCTGGTCTGATTCATGCCATCTTTTAATATGTTGTTCCCCTGAATGGATTGATTGTGGATATGTAATTTTGTGTGAATGTGATGTATGGTTTTGAAGTTATAAATATTGTGTAAAAAGTATATTTTAAACTGTATGAATAATGGGATTATGTGTCACACTAAGGGGAGGGGATGTGTGGGAGGTAACATCTATGTCATTGGTTCTTTTATGCCTCCCCCTGGGTGTGGCCTGTATGTGTGAGTTGGAAATAAAAGCCAGGCTGGATGAGCCAGTCCAGAGTTCCTGTTTTACCCTCAAAGTGAAGTGTCGTCTCATTATTGGGGGAAGGATTGATTGCATGCTGTTCCAGTTGACTGCTAGGAGTGTAAGCCTATTCGTATGGTTCCTATTCAACGGTCGACAGCATTCATATGCTTGAGAAGATTCATATGCTGAATCGGTTCGGTGATTGTGGTGTCTGCCAGAGTGCTTGGAGTCCTCAGGAAGCGCTAGGAGCATCATTTAACGGAGGTACTCAGTCGGGGTGCCAGGCGATCCGTTACAACATACATGGTTCAGCCCACACATCCCCTCCCCTCAGATAACATTAAACCCAATTATCCGGTACACTTTTCCAGCCAAGTTCTGGATGTACCCCAAAAACAGGGGGTACACCTTTAAACCCAGCATCGCTGGATAGCCCTTATTCAGGGGGACAACATATTCAAAATTCAAGTCATTCGGATGAACGGTTCGTGAGATATGGGGTTCCAAAGATTTGACCGACCGCATGGGTAAAGTATCCGAAAACAGTTCCATGCATTTTGGCCCTGCGGTCGGTCACAGAAAAGGGAATGAAACAGACGAATTGCCTGGGTTATAGAGACTAAGGGGAATTCGCATGAATCCCCTAGTTCGTGAGTTTCTTTCTACCACGAAATCCTGGACGTCTGGAGGTCTCAGCGGTGCTTGCCTAGTCGAGTGTCCGTTTTCAGTTCCAGACACTCAACGGCAAAACACCGCTGTTCGGTAGTTTAAGATGGCCGCCGCCACGTGTTCGGCTCCCGAATGGCGGCCACCCAGAGGACAAAGACCACACTGCACGGATTGCCAATTACCCGTTTGCAACATTGTTGCAAACGGTAATTGGAGGCACACTTAGTCCTGGGTGGTCTGGTTGTTCGGTAGTTTCCCTCAATATAATGAATGGAGGGATTCTACCGAACAATCAGATGAATGCTGCATACATATCCCAGGTAAAACTGAACACAGTATAACATATATAATATGAAAGGCAATATACTGAAATATGCTCCACAGTCTTAAAGGGACAGTAGTCCCAAAAGTCCCAATCTGTCCATAGATGATTTTAAAGGGCCAGTAGCCGCCATATAAAGTACAATATGCCCCAAATAACCCAGGGGCCATAGTCAGTAGGTAGGAGGCTGGCAAACAGGCTTCTCCAGGGCCCAGTGGCGAGGTTGGTTTCGCCACAACAATTAAGACTGTGTTAGCCATTGGGAGATGTTTTTACATTACCATATTGTATTGCATATTGGGTAAGGCAGTGGTGAGTGACAGGCAACAGAGGGTTGTAGTCAATGGAGTATATTCGAAGCTTGGGCTTGTCACCAGTGGGGTACTTGGACCCATTCTCTTTAATATTTTTATTAGTGATATTGCAGAAGGTCTTGATGGTAAGGTGTGTCTTTTTGCGGATGATACTAAGATATCTAACAGGGTTGATGTTCCAGGAGGGATAACCCAAATGGCAAGTGATTTAGGTAAACTAGAAAAATGGTCAGAGTTGTGGCAACTGACATTTAATGTGGATAAGTGCAAGATAATGCATCTTGGACGTAAAACCCAAGGGCAGAGTACAGAATATTTGATAGAGTCCTAACCTCAACAACTGAGGAAAGGGATTTAGGGGGGATTATTTCTGATGGCTTAAAGGTAGGCAGACAATGTAATAGAGCAGCAGGAAATGCTAGCAGAATGCTTGGTTGTATAGGGAGAGGTATTAGCAGTAGAAAGAGGGAAGTGCTCATGCCATTGTACAGAACACTGGTGAGACCTCACTTGGAGTACTGTACACAGTACTGGAGACCGTATCTTCAGAAGGATATTGATACCTTAGAGAGAGTTCAAAGAAGGGCTACTAAACTGGTTCATGGATTGCAGGATAAAACTTACCAGGAAAGGTTAAAGGATCTTAACATGTATAGCTTGGTGGAAAGACGAGACAGGGGGGATATGATAGAAACATTTAAATACATAAAGGGAATCAACACAGTAAAGGAGGAGACTATATTTAAAAGAAGAAAAACTACCACAACAAGAGGACATAGTCTTAAATTAGAGGGACAAAGGTTTAAAAATAATATCAGGAAGTATTACTTTACTGAGAGTGTATTGGATGCATGGAATAGCCTTCCAGCTGAAGTGGTAGAGGTTAACACAGTAAAGGAATTTAAGCATGCGTGGGATAGGCATAAGGCTATCCTAACTATAAGATAAGGCCAGGGACTAATGAAAGTATTTAGAAAACTGGGCAGACTAGATGGGCCGAATGGTTCTTATCTGCCGTCACATTCTATGTTTCTATGTTTCTATATCATGTTATACTAAATATTCATTGATTATTGTCACGCATGTTACTTATTATTATTTAAATTATCACAATAAATTGTATCTATTTTTATAACAAATTGTGATTCATTTATATGGAATACATTTCACTTACACGATAACGATCTTTGGGATCTGAGAATTGAATAGTGTTTACTATTATTATCCCATAAATATCCCCACACCGCCTAAACAGGAAACGGACTATCCCTGAATTTGTACTAGCTTTTGGTATTTACAGGGATGTCATCTGTGCGGTCTATCCCAACAGAAGAGAGGAGTTTGATCTCTATATGCACAAGCTGGTAGACCTGGGCAACAAATATGGTGGTTCAGCCTTCTATGACTACCATAGGTTTTTTTCTGCAAAAGTGTCTGGAGCCTTCTCCCAGTACGAACACGATCCAACTGGGGAAGGATTGATACCGTCATTTTTTGCAGACACTTTGCAGGTCTAAGAACACCTGCTTGTGCATACTGCTCCTGTCGGTTTCGGTGATACTTCAATTTTGATAGTTATGGCTCGCTTCAGGTATGATGTGGACCTTTACCGACAAAAGGTCACTCCGGGTCATTCTAAGCTTAGCGTGTCTTTATGCAATCTATAGCTGTATACGGAGTAGACCCTTCCGTTCCCAAATTACTTATAAATACTGTTTTCAGTGTCTGAAGACCCAAAAGGCACTGTAAAAATATTGTAATAAATGAAACAATCACTCAAATAAATATAAGATAAAAGTGTATTGGATGAATGTAACAGAATGCAAAAATAGTCAGTAAATAATCAATCTTACCAAAGTATTAGTGACAGCATATGTCCTTGTGTATGATGCTCTGCGTGCAAGTGAGAATAGAATAATGGTTGAATGAATGAATGTATGCCTGAGTGAATGAATGTTAAAGAATGACAACGTCCTATCCTTTCTCCTTCAGTTAAATAGCCATTTTGTCCTCCATAAAGCAGCCCCCACCTGTGTGATTTTCCCAAAAAGGTTTTCTAACTTGTTACATGATGTAATGTATTGCATATCTAAGTTTGGGATATTCCCTAAATGGCTCGAGCTTGTAGTTAGCTTACGAAGTGTTTTTGTATACATTTAACTGACAGCACATGTGTTTTTGGAATATTCTCTAGAAGGCTCTTGCCTGTAATTAGCTTACAACGAGTTTTGTATACATTTGACTGACAACACATGTGTTTGTTCTAATTTAATTTTAACCTTGTGGGATGTCATTGAAATGTTAACTTTATCTAAGCAAAAGGGCCTGCAATATGAAAATACACCTATTGTATACAGCTAAATGTACATTCGTATTATATATATATATATATATGCACCATACCATATATAATACACATATATATTGCAAACTGCACATTAAATAATGATCAATACTCCACAGCTCCTCCACAGCCCATACTACAAACTTTTGTCCCAACACGGCGGACGAACATGCCTCCACGCAAGGAGCTAGTTCCTCTGGGGTTCCAGAGAAGTTGTCACGAGACAAACTGGGACGCCCAATCAAGTTTCTGGGCAAGTCCCAGATATGTAATAATTTTAATGTTGGGTCTTGTAATTACAGTGGATGTAGACTATTGCATGTCTGTTCAAAATGTTTTAGGGCACATGCAAAGACCATGTGTCCAAATAAAATGTATTCCAAGCCTTACCTAACGTCCATTAATATGCCAGTATTCACTGCATTTATGTCTCAGCACCCATCTAGACACCCAATAGACTTTCTTATCTATGGTTTAACAGAAAGCTTCCATACAGGTATCCTACACTTACCAGTCGGAACTCTGGAATGCCCTAATCTACAATCCGCCCAACAGAACCCCACAGCGGTTGACACCCTCATAGCTCAAGAAGTGGCTGAAGGCTTCGTATTGGGGCCTTTCAAAACTCCCCCATTCACAGAATGGCACACTAACCCCATTGGTATTGTCACAGGGAAATCTTCCCAAAAATAGAGACTCATCATTGACTTATCGGCACCCCACTCATCGGCCAACCCCAGTCTTAATTCCCTCATCCCCTCTGAGGAATTCTCCCTGCAATACACCACCATAGATCACACCATTACCGCTATCATACAAGCAGGGGTTGGAGCCTGGCTCAGTAAGACCGACATTACCAACGCCCTTAAATTACTACCAATCCACCCCACACTGTGGCACCTGCATGGTATCAAGTGGTCCGGGAACTACTATTTTTTCTCCCGGTTATCCTTTGGGTCCAAAAGTAGCCCAGCTATTTTTGACACATTTGCCGAAGCATTATGCTGGTTACTATTGAACATAGCCAGATGCCCTACGGTATTACATTACCTGGACGATTTCCTACTGGTCGAGGAGAACACTTCCCCTCCTACTAGTCTCAAAGCTACCACTAAGCTATTTGAGCAACTCGGTGTACCTATCTCCCCTAAGAAAACAGAGGGGCCAGACACGGCTATCACTTTTCTGGGTATCCAATTAGACTCTGCCACAATGCAAGCGAGCCTACCACACGATAAGATAGTGGATATTCTCACTTACATAAACAGCTACCTTCAGCTCGGTACTGGCAACCGCAAAGAGCTACAGTCTCTCCTGGGATCACTAAATTTTGCTATGCGCATCATACCTCAAGGCCGCTCCTTTATATCACGACTATTGCATCTTTTTCCACTTTTCCTACATGACACGCACAGGTTGTCCTTAGATACCCAAGCTACGGCAGATCTAAACATGTGGAAGAGATTTTTATCCACTTGGAATGGTAAAAGTATGTTCCTCCCTCAATTGACTGACTCATCTCCTACCATTTGATCAGATGCGGCATCTACCACTGGTTTTGCAGCAATTTTGGGGAACGAATGGCTTTGGGGCAGCTGGCCTTCAGCAGTTCAGGATTTGGAAGGTTTTTCCACTACCTCAGCTCTTTTTGAGATCTATCCCATCGTGGCGGCTGCCGTAGCATGGGGTCATTTATGGGCCAACATGCCAGTTTGTTGCTACTCAGATAACCAGGCAACCCGTCACATCATCAACAAAGGTCGTTCCAAATCCCTTACGATCATGAGATTTCTGAGGAAACTCACTTGGTTGGCAGCTTGTCATAATTTTTTCCTATGTTGTTTCCATGTTCCAGGTGTATGTAACACAGCTGCTGACAATTTGTCTCGCTTTAAAATTCAGGCGTTTCATCAAGCACTCCCGTCCGCAGGCGCCCACAGCCACCATCACTCCCAACATTTCAACAACTCATACTGGACTAGAAACCATCATGCAGCATAGCAGGACATTGTCCCAATTGGCACTTTCAAACAATACACACAAAACATACAACAGGGCTTTCACACTATTCAAAAGATTCCTTCTGGAACATAACATCATGCAACCATTTGTTATGACATATTTTTGGGGGTTTGCTTCCTTTTGCCACCTTAAACTTAAAATGTCATATAACACCATCAAACTCTATCTCACTGGTATTCAACACCACATGCTAATCTTACACCCAAAGAACAACAGTTTCATGGCCTCTCACCAAATTAAGACCATACTCAGAGGTATTCAGAAATCAGAACCCACACATACAGCCCAGAGGCTACCCATAGATAACCATATCTTTAAAGCATTATCTAACCTGCTTGACTTAAAACCGTTTGACACCAATACAAACTCTATCATCAAAACAGCAATATACATGGCGTTCTATGGATTTCTAAGACCTAGAGAATTCACTACAACCTCCACGACCCAAACTACTCCTTTCCTCCTCTATTCCCACTTGACAAAACATATGGATCATTACATCCTTACTTTACCTCACTCCAAAACAGGGCCGGACTGGCCCACCGGGATACCGGGAAATTTCCCGGTGGGCCGCATTAAGCTGGGGCTGGGCTGACAGCCCTAATGATAAATCCTCCCCTCGGACTGTGCCAGCCAATCAGTCCGAGGGGAGGAAGGAGGGAGGAGCTGGGGGCTGGTGTGGCTGCCAGCAGTTGCAGGGAGACCTGTCAGTCTCCCTGCACAGTCTGAAATCATTCCGGCCGCATGCCCCGCCCCCAAACGGAAGCTCCGCCTCCCACCCACAAGCTCCACCCCCACACACGATGCTGGAAAGCTGCCTACCGGACCAAGAGGACACTGAAAGGTATTTACTTTTTTACAGCCCCCCCTACCCACTATACTGCCCCTACCCACATCACAGCCCCCCTACCCACCTCACAGCCCCTTACCCACCATACAGCCCCCCTACCCACTATACAGCCCCCTTACCCACCTCACAGCCCCACTACCCACTATACAGCCCCCTACTCACTATACAGCCCCCCTAACCACCTCACAGCCCCCCTACTCACTATATAGCCCATCTACCCACCTCAAAGCCCCCTACCAACTATACAGCCCCCCTAACCACCTCACAGTCCCCCTACCCACTATACAGCCCCCTACTCACTTTACAGCCCCCCTAACCACCTCACAGCCCCCCTAACCACCTCACAGCCCCCTACTCACTATACAGCCCCCCTACCCACTATACAGCCCCCTACCCACTATACAGCCCCCTACCCACATCACAGCCCCCCTACCCACTATATAGCCCATCTACCCACCTCAAAGCCCCCCTACCAACTATACAGCCCCCCTAACCACCTCACAGTCCCCCTACCCACTATACAGCCCCCTACTCACTTTACAGCCCCCTACTCACCATACAGCCCCCCTACCCACCTCACAGCGCCCCTATCCACTATATATCCCCCTACCCACCTCACAGCCCCCCTACCCACTATACAGCCCCCTACTCACTATACAGCCCCCCTAACCACCTCACAGCCCCCCTACTCACTATACAGCCCCCATAACCACCTCACAGCCCCCCTACTCACTATACAGCCCCCCTACCCACTATACAGCCCCATACTTACTATACAGCCCCCCTACCCACTACACATCACCCTACCCTCTATACAGCACCCCTCTCCACCTCACAGTCCCCCTTCCCACCTCACAGTCCCCCACCCACTATATGGCCCCCCACCCACCTCACAGCCGCCATACCCACTCACAGTTCCCCTACCCACCATGCAGCCCCCCTACCCAGCTTACAGGACACCTACCCACCTCACAGTCCCCCCATCCACCTTACAGAACCCCTACCCACCATATTATATATATATATATATATATATATATATATATATACATACCAATAATATGTAAGGCATATATGTATATGTATGCATGTCTTGCCACCCCAGATGATTGAGTAATATACACACATAATTATATATATATTAATTATGTGTTTATATATTACTCAATTATCTCGGGTGGCAACACATAGCCATACGTATTACATGTGACAATACATGCCGTAGTGACTTATGGGGCTGGCATACATTTTTTTTCCAGGGCTGCTTTGTATGCCCAGTCCGGCCCTGCTCCAAAACCAGTCAGCACATACCAGTAAACATTCCGTACTATCCCACACACAACAGATGGTGTCCAGTCAGGGTTCTTGATGCCTACATACAGCATCATAACTTACTACCCTCACAACCATTACTACAGCTGCAAGGTTCAGTACTCACCACTACAACCTTCATGACCTACGTCAGGTCTTTGCTCACACAACTGGGCCTCAACGCAGCCAACTACTCAGGGCACTCCTTTCGTATAGGAGCCGCGTCCACAGCCTCCAGTGTCAACATCCCAACTCATGTTATCAAAACACTGGGGTGCTGGAAGTCATCCGCTTACTCACGGTACATACCTAACCCAGTACAAGAATTAAGGGATGTGTCATGGCCGTTACCAGTAATTCCTGTCTCTTCCGGGTTGACGGACTGTAGCCACACCCCCTCTCTGACGCGGTCTCATTACGCTACATAATGCGACCGCGCCAGACAACAGACGGTGGATTAATGAACAGCGTACCGCGGAAATTAACCGGCTGCCACTCTGCTCTACAAACTTACCTGTGTACCGAACCGGACTTGTAACCGACGGACCTCTTTCTCCTTCCCTCGACCTCGGCTAGTACTTTGACTCCTCTCGACCTTTCTCCAACGGAACCTCCCCAGAGGGGACTCTGGGACCAACTTCAGCCACTGGAAGCTAAGTTACCGTACTTGTGTTATACGAACTTTTCCACAGACTTCTGAGCACTCAAGCTTCAGCCTGCCTCACGTTCTCCTATCACTATTGGAATAATCCCTGCTCGTTAACCCTTCAGTCACCAGCTGATAACGTTTTCTACCAATTAAGCTAAAACAAATCTCTGCAGGTTAAACTCCTTTATATTTTCTTTATCGAATTATTGCTGCAATTCAAGTGTATAAGTGTCTAAGAATCCACTAACCAATACTGAAGCATTTAAAGATACAGTTTATGTTTTCTTCAATCAAAATATTAAAGACACAGTACCAGTGAATTCTATAGAGAACTGTCATCTCTTTATTTTTCTCAATAATATTACTTTCACATCTATTTAGATTGAAATCTGCAGTTGAGCTCCATCTAATTCTATGTGAACGTGACAGGATGCTTTCAAAAACATGTCTGGTTGATACAATGTATATGTATTGGTTGTCTGTAAATGAATTTGTTTATTTAAATTTTGCCCGCTTCTTTCTCAGGCCTACCTCATCGTCGGTTCCGGCACACCACAACCGACTTGCTCTTTTTATTATCCTACATTTATCTATGGTATTCCACACTGTACTATCATAAGCACCTAACACAAGTATTAAGGCAATTTGCCTGGATTTGTGGGAGGGGCTGGTTTTCTACCTCTAGCCTACTTAAGGCACTCCCCTTACCTTGCTCATTACCATTCGAGGTCAGAGTTGATTGACCCTCCCACCACACCACATTTTAACATTTATTTCCTTTCTATTTCTTTTCCTGGGTATGCCCTCTTCTTTCTCAGGCCTACCTCATTGTCGGCACACCACAACCGACTTGCTCTTTTTATTATCCTACATTTATCTATGGTATTCCACACTGTACTATCATAAGCACCTAACATAAATGATTATTATCGGGGTAGTGTATGGAGATGATAGTGTATAATATTAATGATAGATACAATGTATACGTGATATGATTATTATCGGGGTAGTATATGGAAATGATAGTGTATAATATTATTAATGATAGATACAATGTATACGTGATATGATATGATCTTTATCGGGGTAGTATATGGAGATGATGGTGTATAATATTATTAATGATAGATACAATGTATACATGATATGATATGATTATTATCGGGGTAGTATATGGAGATGATAGTGTATAATATTATTAATGATAGATACAATGTATACATGATATGATATGATTATTATCGGGGTAGTATATGGAGATGATAGTGTATAATATTAATGATAGATACAATGTATACGTGATATGATATGATCTTTATCGGGGTAGTATATGGAGATGATAGTATATAATATTATTAATGATAGATACAATTTATACGTGATATGATATGATCTTTATCGGGGTAGTATATGGAGATGATGGTGTATAATATTATTAACTAGAAAAGCTACAATTTCTGGGGAAATTGTGTGAAGTGTTCTTGCCTCCACCAGTAGTCTACAACTGGAGTGGGCGGAGTAACTGTTAGTATTTATTTATATAGCACATTTAATTGCAATGTTGTTGCCCAAAGTGCTTCACAGTTACATTAAAACATACAGTTATAAAAACATTAGCAGGTGTAAAAGGCTTTGTCTATGACATCACTTGCTGCTGCAGCCTTGCACAGGTCAGAGTATTTTGGCGGTTGCCATCTTCAAACGGTCATATTTTAAAAACTATAAATCCTACAGTGAAGAGCTTTATATTGTGAGAATCACAAGACCCAGACCTACATTTTTTTGTAAATCTTTCTTTTATTATGGCATATGCGTTATGGGGTACAGAAGAGAAAGAGGAGGCATTGTGGGGAAACATGAGATAATGAGAACAAGATGGTGTGCAATGCACCTCAAAGAATGATTGCCATGGTTTATTTTATTTGCAAAACCGTCATGTAAACATACAAGCTTGGTTGGTAAAATAACAGGACATGTAACATGTTATATGCAGATATGGTATATCCTTCTGTGTATGCTGTGGTACAACTTGCGTTACAAGTATTTGCTTGCTTAATAAGATAAACTAAACTATGTGCTGGAGATGATATGAACATAAAGGAAAACATTTATACATGCCCCTGCTGGTAATATAGCCGCTTATGCGTGAATTAGTATTCACTGGTCAGAGAGGCTGCACCTCGCTAGATGTATGTATAGGCTAGTTTTAAGCTAAGCAAAGCATCATCATTAATAGGGAGGTCGATGTGTGCATGGGCCTAGGCAGGTATGTCGTGAGGACTACATGATGCATAGTTAAGTAGACAAACGTGTTAGTAACATGCTGAGTGTCTGCAATCAGTTACTGCAGTGCTATGAGTTTAAGCGTTAAGGCTAAACTGAGATTAAAACAAGAACAAAAATCTGTGGCATGAACTGACCCTGACTTTTGTAGGCTTATTCACTTTCTAGAAAATAATTTGTAGGGCGACAATGTAGGGACAACAAGTTAGGAACCATGTAAATAAAATGTATAGCACATTAAGCTACTTGCTCCGTGGACACTGTGGTACAGCAAGTAAAGTTCATAAGTCTTTCAGCCGATGCCCATAGAAGGGCAGTTCCGTTTACCCCTGCTTACTCCGATGGAGGCTTTCAAACGGGCCCTGGCCTCCCGGTCATTTGGTCCAAGCTTCTCCGGGCTCACCTTGCAGCTCTCTGCCCGAGCCGTGAGTCGCGCCTCTGCCATGGCATTCCGTGGCTGGGATGTAGCTCCAAGACTAAGCAGTGGGATAGACCTCCGTGTTGTGGCACATGTCGCCGCCGCGACCATAGAGAGTGGAGGTGTGCCACGCTGGCTCCTGGATTTTTGCTTGTTGGTAGCCATCTTAGCTGCATCTCGGTGGTCTCCGCAGCAGGCATCCCCAGTTCTCCTCCGCCGAGTTACACTTTGCTGGTCAGATGTTGTCGGGGCCGCTGTGTGTGGAACAGGTTGTTCACGTTGGCGGGTCCCGCTCTGGTGTGCGGAAGCGTGGGTGCTGGCGCCCGGGGTTTCTCGCCATTGTGGTTGTCGCTGCTTGCGTTGCCGGATTACCTCCCTGAAGGTCTGCAGTGGGGATCCGTAAAGACGTCGGCGGGTCACCGGCTGGAGCCATGATGCCACCATTCGGGCCGCTTGAAGGTAGGACACTCCCCTGCCACATAGTGTTGTGTGGAAGCTCGAGCAGAGTAGGTCTAGGGCTTCCAGGGAGTGTGATTGTACTTGGTTGCCAGTGGTCCCTCTCTTTGGTGCTTTGGTACTGGGTGCGCCCCTGCAAGCTCGTGCCTCTGCTGGCTGGGCAATCGGGGTCGTTTGCTTAGCAGGCTGATATGTGACTTGTGGTGCTGCGCCATAAGCTACCGCCATTTTGGAGGCCCCACCGCCCGCCTTGCTTGGAGTGGTCACGGGTATAGTCAGGGGGGTGCCGGGTGTAGGGTTCCGCTGTTGGCAGGGACCGGGATGTCCCCCACCGGTCCATGGGGGGGGGGAGGGAGTGTTCCATGTTCATAGGTGACTGCGTGCGACTTACTGGAGCGCGGACGCCTTTCTCTGCCGCCTCTCGCGGTAGGCCCCATGCTGACATTGCTGTGTCCGGTAATCCCGGGTGTCGGGTTCGGTATGTCTCGGTCCGGGACGTTCTTCCCCGGCCGATGGGCCCCCTTGCAGGAGGTTAGTGGCATTTTTGCTCGATTTAACCGCCGTTTTTGTGCCTGGTCTGCCAGAGCTCGTGCAGTGCACGTCTTCCCTGATCGCTGGTTAAGCTCCGCCCCCCAAGACCTACATTTTGATGCATAGTATGTCTCTGAAATATTAACAATGAAGGCACAGTCGCAGTTTAGAAATTGCCCTTCAAATGTGAGCTTTGCAGAGTGGAGTTTCAATGAATGTCAATGGACTGCGTGAGTTGCAAACAAATGGTCATATTGTGAAAACTATTCGGACTATGGCTTAGCCGTGGGCAGTTTTAGTGGCAGCAGGGATAGCTGAACGTTTTGATATAAGATTTGTGTAGGTGGGCCTGAAAATGAGGGAGTGGTGGCAGTTTAGAAATCATGTCCTGATTTTTCAGCTTTTGCCAGCTCCCACTCTAGCTTTGCCATTCATTCCTATGGGACAAATTTCGCCACAAGAACGACGATATTCCGTGAACCATTCGGCGAAACGTTCCACAAAGTAATAGCAATCCGATCGGGAACAATCTGCACGTTTCGGTATATTTCTGTCTATGTAGTGTAAAAACTGTGGGAGGAGTTAGGGTGGCAAATTTGGCTATAATAATAATAATAATATATATGTGAGATAACATTAAGTGGTCTTGCTATGCAAGAACACTTAATGATAGATACAATGTATACATGATATGATATGATTATTATCGGGGTAGTATATGGAGATGATGGTGTATAATATTATTAATGATAGATACAATGTATACGTGATATGATATGATTATTATCGGGGTAGTATATGGAGATGATAGTGTATAATATTATTAATGATAGATACAATGTATACGTGATATGATATGATTATTATCGGGGTAGTATATGGAGATGATGGTGTATAATATTATTAATGATAGATACAATGTATACGTGATATGATATGATCTTTATCGGGGTAGTATATGGAGATGATAGTGTATAATATTATTAATGATAGATACAATGTATACGTGATATGATATGATTATTATCGGGGTAGTATATGGAGATGATGGTGTATAATATTATTAATGATAGATACAATGTATACGTGATATGATATGATTATTATCGGGGTAGTATATGGAGATGATGGTGTATAATGTTATTAATGATAGATACAATGTATACATGATATGATATGATTATTATCGGGGTAGTATATGGAGATGATGGTGTATAATATTATTAATGATAGATACAATGTATACATGATATGATATGATTATTATCGGGGTAGTATATGGAGATGATGGTGTATAATATTATTAATGATAGATACAATGTATACATGATATGATATGATTATTATCGGGGTAGTATATGGAGATGATGGTGTATAATATTATTAATGATAGATACAATGTATACGTGATTTGATATGATTATTATCGGGGTAGTATATGGAGATGATGGTGTATAATGTTATTAATGATAGATACAATGTATACATGATATGATATGATTATTATCGGGGTAGTATATGGAGATGATGGTGTATAATATTATTAATGATAGATACAATGTATACGTGATATGATATGATTATTATCGGGGTAGTATATGGAGATGATGGTGTATAATGTTATTAATGATAGATACAATGTATACGTGATATGATATGATTATTATCGGGGTAGTATATGGAGATGATGGTGTATAATATTATTAATGATAGATACAATGTATACATGATATGATATGATTATTATCGGGGTAATATATGGAGATGATAGTGTATAATATTATTAATGATAGATACAATGTATACATGATATGATATGATTGTTATCGGGGTAGTATATGGAGATGATGGTGTATAATATTATTAATGATAGATACAATGTATACGTGATATGATATGATTATTATCGGGGTATTATATGGAGATGATGGTGTATATGTACACACTGTAAATTCAGGTAGATTTAGAAACACGTCTATAGATTTTTGTTCGGATTACACATCTTCTTGTGGTTTCCTGACACTTTTCACTTCCTGCCTAACACCACTAAATGTAGAGCGGGGGTAGTGAGTGAGTACATCAGCATCCGCCTGGAGGATTTATAAACTTCCACCAGATCCCTTAACCCTCTCTCCTCCAGCTCTGGCCCTTAACGCCCTCTGATACATTAACCCTTTCAAGCTATCAAGTTACCATCAGAATCTGCTGTCAGCCTATGCATGCAATGTATATAGTCCGGAGTCACCTGTATTCAAGCAGGGATTCCATATATAACGTATAATGTAATAATTTGAAAATCAAATGATCAAAGTCTGGTGTTACCCTGAGTATCTGCCCATTCACACAGAGAATCTGCCCATTCACACAGAGAATCTGCCCATTCACACAGAGAATCTGCCCATTCACACAGAGAATCTGCCCATTCACACAGAGAATCTGCCTATTCACCTGGGGCTTTGAGAATCTGGCTAGACCCTTATTTGTCCTTTCCCTCTTTCTAGTTAGTAACCATTCTCAAGACTCAATATTACTCCTTAACCCCTTAAGGACCAAACTTCTGGAATAAAAGGGAATCATGACATGTCACACACGGCATGTGTCCTTAAGGGGTTAATGAACACTGTGATACACGCAGAGCATCGCACAATTGTGTTACCTGCAGAGCATTGCACTACTGATTAACATTCTGTAACTAACCGGCCTCCATCTAGATCTCACCTTGTACGTGGCGAGTCCGTGAGACATTCCACAAAGTCCAGGATGACGGTCATCTTTAATCCCAGGAAGAGGATCTGCGAGACAGTCAGACAGAATAGGATGGAAGTCAGAGACAGCACCCAGATCAACTTCACAACGAACGCAGATAGAGGAAGAGAGACAAACCTCTACCCAGGAAGGAAGAAGAAAGACAAGAGACACCCACCTGACATGGCTCATACATGGACTCTCCACGCTTGCAGTGGCTAGTAACTTTTACATCTGGCTAGTTGCCCAGTTGTTGAAATTCTAGTCCCTGTATATATTTATATATTTATAATGTACACACAATATCCGGTGAACCTGTCTGCCTGAGATTGATGGGAGTTACTCTCCTGGGACAGTGTGATATCACTATAGGGAGTGACTGAAGAGAAGTATAACTCTCACAAGTCTCAGGCACGCAGCACTATTTATGTCTTAATGCTGCTAACCTAAACAGAGTCCAAACTAAACGAAGAAATTCCATCTTTATGTAACAGAAGGATATCTAGCAGTCATGTCTGCATTCTCTCTTTCTCTAGCCAGACAGACAGACACAGAGATACAGTGAGTTGTGTACTATGGGAAATATACTGCTATCTCTCCGTTCTTAAGAAATTATAATTATAATAAACCACAAAACCTAAGGTTGTTTAGTGATAGCGTAGAGTAATGTAGGGGTTAATGTTTAGTGTTAGCGTAGAGTAATGTAGGGGTTAATGTTTAGTGATAGGGTAGAGTAATGTAGGGGTTAATGTTTAGTGATAGCGTAGAGTAATGTAGGGGTTAATGTTTAGTGATAGTGTAGAGTAATGTAGGGGTTAATGTTTAGTGATAGTGTAGAGTAATGTAGGGGGTTCATGTTTAGTGATAGTGTAGAGTAATGTAGGGGTTAATGTTTAGTGTTAGCGTAGAGTAATGTAGGGGTTAATGTTTAGTGATAGGGTAGAGTAATGTAGGGGTTAATGTTTAGTGATAGCGTAGAGTAATGTAGGGGTTAATGTTTAGTGATAGTGTAGAGTAATATAGGGGTTTATGTTTAGTGATAGTGTAGAGTAATGTAGGGGGTTAATGTTTAGTGATAGCGTAGAGTAATGTAGGGGTTAATGTTTTGTGATAGTGTAGAGTAATGTAGGGGTTAATGTTTAGTGATAGCGTAGAGTAATGTAGGGGTTTATGTTTAGTGATAGTGTAGAGTAATATAGGGGTTTATGTTTAGTGATAGCGTAGAGTAATGTAGGGGTTAATGTTTTGTGATAGTGTAGAGTAATGTAGGGGTTAATGTTTAGTGATAGCGTAGAGTAATGTAGGGGTTTATGTTTAGTGATAGCGTAGAGTAATGTAGGGGTTAATGTTTAGTGATAGTGTAGAGTAATGTAGGGGTTAATGTTTAGTGATAGTGTAGAGTAATGTAGGGGTTAATGTTTAGTGATAGCGTAGAGTAATGTAGGGGTTAATGTTTAGTGATAGTGTAGAGTAATATAGGGGTTTATGTTTAGTGATAGCGTAGAGTAATGTAGGGGTTCATGTTTAGTGATAGTGTAGAGTAATGTAGGGGGTTAATGTTTAGTGATAGCGTAGAGTAATGTAGGGGTTAATGTTTAGTGATAGCGTAGAGTAATGTAGGGGTTCATGTTTAGTGATAGCG
Organism: Pelobates fuscus; assembly: GCF_036172605.1. NCBI lineage: Eukaryota > Metazoa > Chordata > Amphibia > Anura > Pelobatidae > Pelobates > Pelobates fuscus. Next base: position 427,209,874 of record NC_086319.1, read on the forward strand.
TAGAGTAATGTAGGGGTTCATGTTTAGTGATAGCGTAGAGTAATGTAGGGGTTAATGTTTAGTGATAGCGTAGAGTAATGTAGGGGTTCATGTTTAGTGATAGCGTAGAGTAATGTAGGGGTTCATGTTTAGTGATAGCGTAGAGTAATGTAGGGGTTAATGTTTAGTGATAGCGTAGAGTAATGTAGGGGTTAATGTTTAGTGATAGTGTAGAGTAATGTAGGGGTTAATGTTTAGTGATAGCGTAGAGTAATATAGGGGTTCATGTTTAGTGATAGCGTAGAGTAATGTAGGGGTTAATGTTTAGTGATAGCGTAGAGTAATGTAGGGGTTAATGTTTAGTGATAGCGTAGAGTAATGTAGGGGTTAATGTTTAGTGATAGCGTAGAGTAATGTAGGGGTTCATGTTTAGTGATAGCGTAGAGTAATGTAGGGGTTAATGTTTAGTGATAGTGTAGAGTAATGTAGGGGTTAATGTTTAGTGATAGCGTAGAGTAATGTAGGGGTTAATGTTTAGTGATAGCGTAGAGTAATGTAGGGGTTAATGTTTAGTGATAGCGTAGAGTAATGTAGGGGTTAATGTTTAGTGATAGCGTAGAGTAATGTAGGGGTTTATGTTTAGTGATAGTGTAGAGTAATGTAGGGGTTAATGTTTAGTGATAGTGTAGAGTAATATAGGGGTTTATGTTTAGTGATAGCGTAGAGTAATGTAGGGGTTAATGTTTAGTGATAGCGTAGAGTAATGTAGGGGTTTATGTTTAGTGATAGCGTAGAGTAATGTAGGGGTTAATGTTTAGTGATAGCGTAGAGTAATGTAGGGGTTTATGTTTAGTGATAGCGTAGAGTAATGTAGGGGTTCAATGTTTAGTGATAGCGTAGAGTAATGTAGGGGTTAATGTTTAGTGATAGCGTAGAGTAATGTAGGGGTTCATGTTTAGTGATAGCGTAGAGTAATGTAGGGGTTAATGTTTAGTGATAGTGTAGAGTAATGTAGGGGTTAATGTTTAGTGATAGCGTAGAGTAATGTAGGGGTTAATGTTTAGTGATAGCGTAGAGTAATGTAGGGGTTAATGTTTAGTGATAGCGTAGAGTAATGTAGGGGTTTATGTTTAGTGATAGTGTAGAGTAATGTAGGGGTTAATGTTTAGTGATAGTGTAGAGTAATATAGGGGTTTATGTTTAGTGATAGCGTAGAGTAATGTAGGGGTTAATGTTTAGTGATAGCGTAGAGTAATGTAGGGGTTTATGTTTAGTGATAGCGTAGAGTAATGTAGGGGTTAATGTTTAGTGATAGCGTAGAGTAATGTAGGGGTTTATGTTTAGTGATAGCGTAGAGTAATGTAGGGGTTCAATGTTTAGTGATAGCGTAGAGTAATGTAGGGGTTAATGTTTTGTGATAGCGTAGAGTAATGTAGGGGGTTAATGTTTAGTGATAGTGTAGAGTAATGTAGGGGTTAATGTTTAGTGATAGCGTAGAGTAATGTAGGGGTTCATGTTTAGTGATAGCGTAGAGTAATGTAGGGGTTAATGTTTAGTGATAGTGTAGAGTAATGTATTGGTTAATGTTTAGTGATAGCGTAGAGTAATGTAGGGGTTCATGTTTAGTGATAGCGTAGAGTAATGTAGGGGTTAATGTTTAGTGATAGCGTAGAGTAATGTAGGGGTTAATGGTTAGTGATAGCGTAGAGTAATGTAGGGGTTCATGTTTAGTGATAGCGTAGAGTAATGTAGGGGTTAATGTTTAGTGATAGTGTAGAGTAATGTAGGGGTTCATGTTTAGTGATAGCGTAGAATAATGTAGGGGTTAATGTTTAGTGATCGTGTAGAGTAATGTAGGGGTTAATGTTTAGTGATAGCGTAGAGTAATGTAGGGGGTTAATGTTTAGTGATAGCGTAGAGTAATGTAGGGGTTTATGTTTACTGATAGCGTAGAGTAATGTAGGGGTTAATGTTTAGTGATCGTGTAGAGTAATGTAGGGGTTAATGTTTAGTGATAGCGTAGAGTAATGTAGGGGTTAATGTTTAGTGATAGTGTAGAGTAATGTAGGGGTTAATGTTTAGTGATAGCGTAGAGTAATGTAGGGGTTAATGTTTAGTGATAGTGTAGAGTAATGTAGGGGTTAATGTTTAGTGATAGTGTAGAATGCTTAGTTTATTATGGCAAACCATGTTTCTTCCCTCCATCTTTTCACTGAAAGACTATTTACATAGTTATATAGCTGAAAAGAGACTTGCGTCCATCAAGTTCAGCCTTCCTCATATTTGTTTTTTGCTGTTGATCCAAAAGAAGGCAACCCCCCCCCCCCCAAAAAAACCCAGTTTGAAGCACAATTTTGCAACAAGCTAGGAAAAAAAATCCTTCTTGACCCCAGAATGGCAGTCAGATTTATCCTTGGATCAAGAAGTTATTACCCTACATTGAAAGATTATATCCTTGAATATTATGTCTTTGCAAGTATGCATCTAGTAGCTGTTTGAACATCTGTACAGACTCTGATAAAACCACTTCTTCAGGCAGAGAATTCCACATCCTGATTGTTCTTACAGTAAAAAAACCTTTCCTTTGCCTTAGACGAAATCTTCTTTCTTCTAGTCTAAACGCATGGCCTCGTGTCCTATGTAAAGTCCGGTTTGTGAATAGACTTCCACACAATGGTTTGTATTGGCCTTGAATATATTTGTATAATGTTATCATATCCCCTCTCAGGCGACGTTTTTCTAAACTAAATAGGTTTAAATTTGTTAACCTTTCTTCATAGCTGATATGTTCCATTCCTTTTATTAATTTTGTAGCCCGCCTCTGCACTTTTTCTAGTGCCATGATATCCCTCTTTAGAACAGGTGCCCAAAATTGCACAGCATATTCAATATGTGGTCTTACCAGTGATTTATAAAGAGGCAAAATGATATTCTCGTCCCGAGAATGAATGCCCTTTTTCATGCATGACAATACCTTACTGGCCTTGGCCACTGCTGATTGACATTGCACATTGTTGCATAGTTTGTTGTCTATAACAATTCCCAAGTCCTTTTCGTGTGTTGTTATCCCTAATTCACTTCCATTAAGGGTATACGTTGCTTGTGTATTCTTTACGCCGAAGTGCATAACTTTGCATTTTTCAACATTAAATTTCATCATGCCTCATGTTCACTTTCTTCCTCCCTCCACGTTAAGCACCCGAGAGCACCTCTCCCCATGGCCGGCCAATGAATACAGAGAGCCATGAGGACTGCAGCTGGACTTAGTAGTAATTCATGGAACTCATGTTCTGCCACGCTTACTCGCATTTCCCGGCCAACAGCTTCCTCTGTTTTGTCCCACTTCCCAACCCGCCAGGAGAGCATTATTTGGAGGGGAGGTACTCGCTCCCTGAGATCAAGGGGGAACCCCCCGTTTTATTGTCCGCAGGAGCTCCCAATATTTGATCAGCCAAAGAGACTTTACCTTGTTAGTGGCCAGTCAAACCCCATTGGCGATTTGTCTATTCTTCATGGATCAGGGCGCTCGGATCAGATCTATCCGGGGATATATGTGTTGGGGTTTCTGTTGGTTTTACTGTGTTTTGGGGGTATTTTGTATTGTGTCCTCTGTATCCAGGAGATGATTGCTTTAAGCAAGGGCTAACTCAATTATCTCCCAGGCCCTAGGACAGGCTTACTCTGAGCTGAATAGGGATCCCATGCTAGGGGGCCTTCGCAATAAAAACTAGTTGTATTCCGAGATTACTGATTACTGGGGGACAGAGCTATATTCACTAACTAGCAATTCTTCCAGCTATGAGGGGAGAGGTTACTATAATTTCTTTCCCACAAACATAGACCTGACTTCTTTCCCACAGACAATAGAGCTTGGCAGCTGCTTCTAAGTGCTGCTACAAGGTGTATTTGGTGATATTCTGGGGATAAACTGGAGGTACTATTCTGAGGTACACAGAAGTTTGAGAAGAAAAAGGTAAAGTAAGATTTGTTTGATTCAAACTCCTCATCTCATTAAAATGGCAGACTTAGTTCAGTGTAATAGTTATTATGCATTTGTTTCACGTTACACTTTTTGGAGGTTTGGTTGTTGTCTAATCTGTAGACAGTTCTCTATATTGCGGCAGGAGATTGTATTTTTGAAGACTGAGATTTGTAAATTTTTTTTTTTTTTTTTGTCAATCTTTGTTTTTATTGAGGCATATGATGGTACAGTACAGAAAATAAAGTGATGGGTTAATGCATGTAAAACATACAGTTTGCATAAGTGTACACAGTAGTTGCATGTATTCCCAAGAGTATCAGCCTCTTTTTTTTTTTTTGAAAGTTTAACAGTAGAGTTATCCGCATAGGTTACACAGACTAAGCAAATAAAAGAGTTACAAGATAATTACGCTTATGGTTTGTTCGGTGAAGACGATTTTAAGCAAGCTAGAAATGGGTGCAATAGCTCAGATAATGCTAATAACAGGTTAAGAGCACGTATAGCGAGATCGCATGTGGCCTAGTACAGCATTTGGTGGTAAGTTACATTATGTTAGGCTACCTGAGGAATCTACCAGGCAGTACACAGGTATATGTTGTTCGATTAAGTAGCATAGGTTAGTTTCTGTGGTAATCATTCCAGTCATCTGGACTAGGGTAATACACTGCTCAAACATAACATATTTAACAGAAACAGGACACGCTGATTCTGAGCTAAGACAAAAACACACTACCCCGACATCTCCTGCTAGAGCAAAAATATGTAAAATGCTAAGCCAGGCACAAGGGGGTCTATTGGTAGCATGAGAAGGGGCAAATACCACCAGTGGTCTGCCACTCGGGCTAGTCCTCATCATGTCCAGTGATAGGGGGCTAGATCAGGACCCAGAGTCCCGCTTGCTTTCGGTGCCATTAAGCTGAGTCTCCGTGTTGGCTATGCTGTTTCCGAGGGTCGCTCGTCTTCCGCCTGAGGCCTTGATGGGCACTCGCGCCTGTGTGCCATTGGACCCATCTTCAGGACCGTGGGCCCAGGGTTCCGCCGGGCCCCTAGCTTCTCCCTGGGTGTATGGCAGGCTGTGGGGGGGGGATTCCTCCCGATGAGCACCCGGCTCAGATGAAGCGTGTGCGGACCGAGATTTGTAAATTTTATCACATGACAGGAGGCGAGTATTTTGCATAACTTTCTTTACTTTATGCCTCCAGCAGCACAATTCAATCAGAAAACTTTAAACCAATCAGTAACAGGCATCACATCCCTATATAAAGCCCTGACAGACACATGACTTCCTCTTTCTTTGCTGCTCCAGCCAAGGCACAGGTCAGAGCATTTTGCTCCTGTGAAAATCACCGTGAGAAGACACTGGGCGTCCATAGGAAAGCATTGAGCAGAAACGTGGTGCTGTGCTCTTTGTTCTCATCTGTGCAAAGGACATTGTTCCAGAAGTCTTTGTTTGGTTTGTCCAGATGAAACTATGCAAATCTAAGCCGTGCTGCCATGTTCATTTTAAAGAGAAGAGGCTTTCTCCTGGCAACCTTTCCAAACAAACTATGCTCGTTCAGTCTTTTTCTCATTGTGCCGTCATGGACTTTAACCTTTAACATGCTAACTAGAGCCTGTAGACTCCGAGATGTAACTCTTGGGTTTCTTGCAATGTCTGGTCTTGGGGTGAATTTGCTGGAAGATTGGAAACGGTCCTGAATGTTTTCCACTTTTGAATAATTTTTCTCACAGTAGAATGTTAATGGTCTTATAAACAATCACAATTGCTTCTCTAAGATCATAGCGGATGTCCTATCTCCTTGGTATTGTGTTAACACACCTGAATGCTCAAGACCAGCAAACTGCTAAAACATCAGCTTTTATAGAGGCAATCACAATGGCTGATGGTTAATTAATTAATGGCATTTAATTGTAGATTATGCTAACGTAGTGTACCTATAATCTTAATTTTAATAATGACAGGAGGCGAGTATTTTGCATAACTTTCTTTACTTTATGCCTCCAGCAGCACAAGTCAATCAGAAAACTTTAAACCAATCAGTAACAGGCATCACATCCATATATAAAGCCCTGACAGTCACATGATTTCCTCTTTCTTTGATGCGAAAACAGTCCATTATAGTGTCAGGGAATTCGAATAACAGTCTTGAGTAACGTGTAGAACATAATTTGGAACATGACTTGAAAAACCTTCCAGCTTTATCTTGATTTTTATCTTTATGATGGTTACTCTGAAAAGAACAGAAATACGTGAAAGGTGATGGAACCCAACTGATGTCCACATAAAACCAGTACTATATGCATCTATATTTATATTACGTTAACAAATTGCAACATTAAACAACCATAGTATACTTAAATAAACACCCGTCAACCAAATAAGCATCCCATAAATATACTGAAATATCCAAAATCTTATAATTAGACTGAGAATGATAACCAGAAAATTAGAATTTCCCAGAGTATAGGGAGGGAAACAGGGAGGGAAAATACTCGCCTCCTGTCATTATTAAAATTAAGATTATAGGTACACTACGTTAGCATAATCTACAATTTTATCACATGACAGGAGGCTTCGTATTTTGCATTTTTAAAGCTGTGGTATGATCGAAAGGATGCGTGTGTGGTTGACGAAAATAAATATACGGAAGATGTCTCGCCGTGTCCAATTCGCCGCCTGTAAAAAATATAGAGGCCCCTCGTGAAGGCCTGAGAAGCAGCCGTGCCTCGTACCGAATGAGTACCTAGAGCACGTCTCCTCCCCCGTTAACAATAACAACCCGTGAACCCATCTAGACGGAGTGTTCATGGGAACTGGCTTGTATGGTTGTTATAACCCCGCCGATGTCTTAATGTGTCAATCTAAGTGTTGTCGGGATCTCCATCTAACCAAACACCGTTATAACTGTACAAAGACTGGGAAAACCGCCGGGAACAGGGTAAAACACGGACGCGGAAAGGATTTAGTTCTACGAGACACCGTAGAGGTCCTTCCTTCTGGTGATACCGAAAAATCATATACGTCAAACTCCAGAATATCTGATAACCGACGAAAAAATCTAACGTGATATGACTGACGGAGGGATAGGATCGTGTTATCTGACTAGTTCCGAAAAAAACCCAATCAAAGTCTCACAACCGTGATACTTTAACTCGTGGTTCGGGACCGTACGTTACCCCGCGGAAAAACGGCCTATCAAAGGTTCTTGATCGACCGGAGTGTCGTGAATCGTACTATGCGCTGTAGAAATAACGGAACGTATCCCGTTAATGGAGCGGTCGGATCGTTCCGATCGGCCCGTCGTGAAAAATTATGAGCAAGATTCAACATCAAGGTAGATAGGGGTAATAAAAAATCGTAGTCCCTTTCCATACCCCAGTGACTTCCAAGTGTGGATAAATTATTTCGGGGAATACCTGTTGTCCATGAGTCCCATGACTCTAGTTGGTTGCGATAGTCCCTTGACATACCAGTCTCCCTTGGAAGACATCAATGCACCAACTCTAGCCGCTCCTGCGTTAACAATCGATGATGTTCTCCCTTTGATCTGCCCGAAGGCAAGTTAAAACTGAAGAAGCAGAGGATGATCCCAATTAAAACAATCATTCCAGAAGTCACGCTTAGCTCCTTTACCTCTGTAACGAGTATTATCGAAGTCCTTGCCATTCTGATCCCAATTTCGTAGGTGTGCCCGGATCTCAGGCAGTGAGCTTTCAGCCGATGTCTGGCCCGTCAGTGGAGTGGTCCTGGGAAGTAGTCAAGGTACTATGGAGCCTTTCCGTCATATCCGTCGAATTTCCTTACGAAAGTCGCTATCGTTGATGTGGGGAAGGTGCAATCCGTCCAATGTGGAATCTATTCCGAAGTAGAGGTACGTAGTTACTCAGGACTGGAATCGAACCGACTCCGCTCTGTTCACTATGAATCCCAACAATTCCAGGAACTGTGACAATAAATCTCATTTGTCTACGCAGTTAGGAATTGGGCTTGCAAAGGGTCAGTAAGTTACAGCGGATACCCTTTGCTCTTCAATGTGTCCTGACCAGCTTCCAAAACTTCTTGAGGTACTATGTGTGCCAATAGGTAAGCGTCCTTTCAAATCTAACCTTGCAAAAACCTTTTCGAGGAGTAGGTCTCCTAATAGATGTATACCTTTCTTCTTGAGATGTCGGTACGTACCAAAACCATTGGGTAGGTCTATGTTGATGACGGTGAGAGTCTCCTGTCTTCTTCTTTACTACTTTACGTGGACCTCGGTCTGATCGGGGCATAGATATCACTGTAGTGACACCGAGCTCCCTGTTGAGGACTATCTTGTTCGTTCCTAGATGACGAGGGCATTCCATCCTGAGCTTGTTTCGTACTTCTTTTCCCCGAAGCCGGAGGTTTGCAAGGTGTGCCCGGTGTTTCGGCAAACCCCTTTCGGATGATCCTGGGTGTCTGGTGGTACGCGAGTTTTCCAGTGGGTTCTGTCACTTTTCCTCTTCCGATGGAGACTCTCCATTCTCTTATGATCTCCTGATGAAGGGTCTGAGATGTTCAATGAGCAGGACGTTCTGAGAGACGGTTCCGCTAAGTCGAGTGTTCTCTTTCCCCTTTGGGGAAGTTGCGTTGGGTCCTTCCCATGGTGCTTAGGTGGTAAGGTGCCCGACTTGTTAGCCAGCCTCTTGGAGAGGGCTTCTTCCCCCGGAGCTGCCCTGGCAGCTTAATCCTCACCTGGAAATTGGTCGGTGAATTGAGGGAAATCCGACCTGTTGGTTCACACCCTTTCGGTCTGTGGAGTCAGGATCGTACAACAGTACGCTTATTGCCACTCAGTGTGTCTCTGTGTATAACCGGGGTCACCCAGCATTTCGATGAATCGGTACCACTTCCGTAGGATCTGGGTAGTGGTCTGAGAATGAGGACACCCTCCGTAGGACCGGGACGTACCCTGGTATGGGAGACGTGAAAGTCTCCCTATGTATAATCTAATGGTTCATCCTTATATGTCCTAGAGTTGTAGAGTTTGGCGGTATAGCGAGTTCTCCTTCTCGGTTAAGGGAAGGGTGTACGGGTCCTCCAATTGACACATAGAGGCGTCGGAACACATGCCTGTAGTGAGTCCTGGTCTGTGCATGCAATGCCAGAGCATACTCTGAAGGTAGAAAAAACCCTAGACAAGGGCGCGGGGATCACCCCTTCGTACCTATGCCACTAGCACCGGGGTAAGACTATCCTGGGGTCACCCAGCTTAGGGGGTCACCCCTGTATGTATGTCCCTTATGGTCTGTTGGGACCCTCTTCCGGTCTGTGGGGTACCGAGACAGGTGTCAGGTACGGTAATACACTTATTGCCACTAGTGGGTCTCCACATACAGCTGGGGTTCACCCAGAACTGTTTCCATCAGTACCACTTAGAGATTTTCTGGAGTGGTCTGAGGAGGGGGTCGCCCTCAATAAGACCGGGCTGAACGGTCAGAAATGTCGGGACGTAAGCCCGTATGGGGATGTACGGTAGTCTCCAAATTACCCAAGGGGTCACCCTTATTGGGTATAGTACTGTGGAGTTTTGGCAGCACCGTGAGCTCTCCTTCATGGTGCTGTCGACATACATGTATCCATTGTGTTCCGGTCTGGCATACAGTGACAGATCGTACTCCGTGGTTATCAGCCCGTCCTAGGGCGTGGGGATTAGACCCCAATATCTATATGTCCTTAGCCATTCCGGGTCTTGGCTGGGTTCTCTGACTTCCTGAGGGATGTCTTGCCAGACCTCCTCCTCTGAGAGCGAGTCCTCTGCCCTCCATTCGTCTATGATTTCTAAGGACGGTGGAGATAATGGATCCTCATCCCCTGACGAGGGTCTTGTGGAGTGTCTGACACAATGGTAGTATGATTTTTTCCCGTCTGTGGGGAGACAGAGTATACGTCAGTGCGTATGTATCTACACAGGGGCTTCCACGTACAACTGGGGGGCACCCAGGTACCATGTAATCAGTACCACTAGGAGTTTGACTAGTGGTCTGAAGAGGGGTCACCCTCTTATCGACCGGGGTGAACGGTCTTTAATGTTGGGACGGAGCCCGGTAATGGTCGGGACGGAGCCCGGTAATGGTCGGGACGTAAGCCCGGTAATGGGAGGTATCGAAGACCTCAGTACGCTTTCACCCTTGTGTATAATTTTGTGGAAATTTTGCCATTGTGGATTGTGCGTACTTCGTTATAAGCCCTTGATTGGGCATGGTGGTCACCCTTAGTAAGACAAAATTGTCACTCCGGATAATGCCAGATTTTTGTTGTTGTTGTTTGTTTGTTTGTTTGTAATGATTTCTGGGTAGTACTACAGTGCTTTGTAACAATCATCATTGCCTCCTGAGAGTGTTCATCTAATTGGGCAGTGCAGCCTGAACCTGATGGGAGTTGTTCCTGGTTTGGTGTAATACAATCCCAATGGTAAGATACCTGCAGTGGTCCTTTAGCACAGAGTTGCAGGGGTTAACTGCAGTGAGAAGTGTGCTTAGCCTGATGGGAGTTGTTCCTGGTTTGGTGCAATACCATCCTAATGGTAAGTAATCTGCAGTGGCCCTTTAGCACAGAGTTGTAAGGGTTAACTACAGTGAGAAGTGTGCTTAGCCTGATGGGAGTTGCTCCTGGTTGGTGTAATACCATCCTAATGGTAAGTAATCTGCAGTGGCCCTTTAGCACAGAGTTGCAGGGGTTAACTACAGTGAGAAGTGTGCTTAGCCTGATGGGAGTTGCTCCTGGTTTGGTGTAGTACCATCCTACTGGTAAGTAATCTGCAGTGGCCCTTTAACACTGAGTTGCAGGGATTAGGAGTGTGTGTAGTTAACACATTATATTATGTGGCAAAAACTTTTTATTTCCGACTGTATCAAGAATATAAACACTTTACCTTAAAACTAGGTTAGGTGTCCTGTGGGAAGACCAATTATACATGTAATACTTTAATGGCACATAAAACCTAAATATAAACATTTATAGAAGCAGGAACTCTGTGCCAGTTCGTGGGAATCACGAACTGGCAAAACTAATATGGCCGCCGAGGATCTCGCGGTATCGCGAGATCCAAGATGGCCGCCGTTCGCGCGCAAATTCGCCGCGCAGTCCGCGACCGCGGCCCGCGATTGCGGCCCGACGGTCTCGGTCAGCACCCCCTCGCGCCCCCCTACCCACCCCTCGGTACCCTGGAACTCTTAGAGAAACCTGGTGGTCCCGCGCGATCGCGGTAAAATGCCGCGAATCGCGAGGGACAAACAGGCAAGCAGACAGACAGCAACAGATCCCAGCAGGGGAAAAAACAGTGGGAAACAAACCACCTAGTAGTCCAGGGAGAAGGATGGATCTAGCAGGGGGAAATAGAGGAGGCAGATGAAAAAGGGAGGCCCCAGACAGGGGGAAAGTAAAAAGGTACAATGCCAAAACAATTTAAAGGGACCATAAGATAAATTTGCATTATATATAGAAAACAGTTGAGAGCTTAATACTCTGACCTGTGCCTTGGCTGGAAGCAGCAAAGAAAGAGGGAATCATGTGACTGTCAGGGCTTTATATATGGATGTGATGCCTGTTACTGATTGGTTTAAAGTTTTCTGATTGACTTGTGCTGCTGGAGGCATAAAGTAAAGAAAGTTATGCAAAATACGAAGCCTCCTGTCATGTGATAAAATTAGCAGTAGCAGCTGTGTGCTACTTCATGTAGTAATTCCCATGGAATCAATAAGGGTGTACTTAGTTTTTCATACATGGCTTCTCCATCTTGGCTTTATTTTTGTTAAATAAATGACACTGTGTAATATGTCGTTGTTCATCTGAGGTTGTATTTACCTAATTTCAAGATCTGTTACGGAGCAGATGATTGTTATGTCCCGATATGTATAATCATGGAATCAAAAGAGGGTGTATTTTCTTTCTTCCATGACCATATAAGTGTATTGAGATTCACACCAATAAACATCACAGAAATGCATTTAGAAATCAGTCAATGAAAATAAGATATTGTCCGATTTTATAAATTTTACATAGTTACATAGTTACATAGCTGAAAAGAGACTTGCGTCCATCAACTTCAGCCTGCCGCACATGTTTTTGCTGTTGATCCAAAAGTAGGCAAAAAAAACCCAGTCTGAAGCGCTTCCAATTTTGCAACAAACTAGGAGAAAATTCCTTCTTGACCCCAAAATAGCAGTCAGATGTCCCCTTGGATCAAGCAGCTATTACCCCACTAATTAGAAATTATATCCCTGTATGTTATGTTTTTGTAAGTATTTATCCAATTGTAGTTTAAACATCTGTATCGACTCTGACAAAACCACCTCTTCAGGCAGAGAATTCCATATCCTTATTGCTCTTACTGTAAAAAAACCTTTTCTCTGCCTTAGATGAAATCTCTTTTCTTCCAGCCTAAATGCGTGACCTTGTGTCCTATGTATAGCCCTGTTTATGAATAGATTTCCAGATAATGGTTTGTACTGGCCCCGGAAATATTTGAACAGGTGCCCAAAAATGCACAAAATATTCAAGGTGTGGTCTTACCAGCGATTTATAAAGAGGCAAAAATATATTTTCATCCCGAGAATATATGCCCCTATTTATACATGACAAAACCTTACTAGTCTCAGATTGACATTGCATATTGCTGCCTAATTTGTTGTCTATAACAATTCCCAAATCCTTCTCGAGTGTGGTTACCCCTAATTCACTACCATTTAGGGTGCAAGTTGCTTGTGCATTCTTGACCCTGAAGTGCATAACTTCATCTCTCTACGTTAAATATCTTACATTTTAGTTTCCAGTCCCCCAGTGTAGCGGAGTAGAGGTATAATACGAAATATCTCTGCTGGTAGACGTGGTTAACATACAAATCCAAAGTAGCGTAGTAATTCCAATCCCATTTCCCAACAACTGGACGACACACAGTTTGGGAGTCAAACTGAGCTTTTATTGAACCACAGCTGGTTTTATACACATCCCCATGCAAGGGGTTTCTTTAATTATATTCCAGGGCTTTTCCCCTGGTGGACTTTGTGGAAAACTGAATGTACAATAACATTTCCCATAATCCTTTTATGTACTGGAGAGAGAATTGAGTAAGAGTACACCTTTAATTACATTATCTCTCCGTACAGAAAAACATACAATATTAGTTAAAAAAAAAATAGCATAATTTGCATTATATATATCTGAACTCCACTAAAGACCCTTCACTGAGTAGCTGGGATCTGAGCGTACAATCTGTCGAATTACCGCTCAGATCCGTTCGTTAGAATAGAAAATACATTCGAGTGAAGTTATGGACCGGCCAGCCACGAGGCGAGAGCCCCAAAACAGTTCCAGACAGTTGCAGGCTTTGACCGGTCTTCTTACGGGAGTTCTTACAAATTAACAGATGAACATACACGTTGATATACTGAATGGTCGTGTGTAGGAAGGTCGGTGGTTTAATTTAGCCGAACGCCGCTCCATTTCGACAAATGGGACCATCTGCACGAATGGTATGGAAGTCCAATGGTGTTAGCGAGGTCAAGTGGACGATTTTAGTTCCATGCACTCGATAACCAAACACAGCTGGCCGTTCGTGCGCAAAGATGGCCGCCACCATCTGTTCGTTCATACGAACGGCGACCACCCATTAAACCATTAGGGGTTTGCGGTTTCCCTATGCTGCCAGTTATTAATTGGAGAGACACGACTCCCTTATGTGGTCCCCCATTCGACAATTCATCCGTTTTCACAAACAGTATATCCCTATTCTGTTCGTGAGCTTAAATTAACGAACGCACAAAGTCTTTGCACAGTAACTAGACAAATGAACCCAGTTCTTGTAACATGAAGTGGCTAGTTTTGCCACACCCAATCTATCCAAATCCCTCTTCAGCAAAGCAATATCCTGCTCACATTTTATTACTTTACAAAGTTTTGTGTCATCTGCAAACACTGATACATGGCTTTCAATGCCCATTTCAAGATCATTTATAAATATGTTAAATAGAAGCGGTCCAAAAACAGAACCCCGAGGGACACCACTTACCACTTTTGACCAGCCTGAAAAGTTACCATTAATGACAAGTCGTTGTACTCTATCCTTAAGCCAATGTTCTACCCAAGAAAAATCATATTCACAGCCAATTTCTTTCAGTTTGAAGACTAACCTATTGTGAGGAACCATATCAAATGTAGATCACATCCACTGCAACACCCTGATCAAAACGTCTACTTACTTCTTCGTAAAATGCAATTAGGTTAGTTTGACATGGCTATGTTTCATAAAACCATGTTGGTTATTGCGAATAACAAAGTTATTCCCAATGAATTCCTGAATATTATCCCTTAATAGCCCTTCAAATATTTTCCCATTCACAGAAGTTAAGCTCACAGGTCTATAATTTCCAGGCAAGGATTTTGAACCCTTTTTAAATATAGGAACAACATCTGCCTTCCTCCGATCCAATACCTGAAACAAAAGAATCTTGAAAAATTAAATACAGAGGTTCACTTATTTCCCCACTTAGCTCCTTAAGTACTCGTGGGTGAATACCATCAGGCCCCGGAGCTTTATTTACAATCATTTTCTTTAATAGCTGTAGCACCTTGTCTCGAGTCATATCCAATCACAAGTTATCTGCAAGTTTTTTGCAGCTATCATTTGCATATCTCTTGCCATAGGATCCTCAGGATATCTCTTGCCATAGGACCCTTATATATTCTTACAAAAATGGCAGATCTTGTTGTTACATAAGATGTCCCATTATTGCAACCTGGTCCAACCTCTTAAAGTGAACCTGACATGATATATGACCATCTGGTTTGACGCATGTTAAACAATTAAGTGTTTCTTCCCTTAACACTATTAAAAGCTCAAATTTTAATCTATTTCCTTTACCACGTCTTCTGGTGAGACCATCAGTCATGTTTCATTGGGTGTCACACTTACTGTAAGAAACACCTCTCCTGCATACCCCTGTTTGTGGAGTAGACCCAAGTCCCATAAACGGTTAAAAGTCCCTAACACCTTATGTCGGCTTTGCATTAATGTGTCATCTGTTCTCTCTCCATTCTCAGATTGCCTGTCCAAACCTGCTACAACAAATCATTCTGGCTCTTCCTCTCCATGCTGCTACTGATGCTCTCACACAATGCCTGCCCCTCCTTCCTACTTCCCATTACTGGCATTGCTGTCACTTAGGCTGAACTCAAGCAGGAGAGACGCCTAGGGAAAAGCTTCCCAGACAACAGACAAGCAAAGCACAGCCTTCTTATCTGTCTGCCGATCTGATTTTAGAGAAAATGTGATTTTCTATGATTTAAGATGAAGTAGTATGCAGGTACACTTTAAATAAAGGTGCTTCTCATTGGCTCTATACAAGTTGCAAAACTTAGCTGATGTCATAGGAGACTATACAGTGCATTAAAAAAACAAAACAAAAAAAACAATATAAAAGATACAGCCAACATTTTCTGTACAAGAAATTTATGTATTAAAAAAAATAAACAATGTACAAATCAAGAAAAAAAAAAAATAAACAGCAGCTTAAATAAAATGTCTGGAAAGGGGGTGGCCCCAATTAACCAAGGAGCCAAATATCCCTGTTCACATTTCAAGAAACTCCCCCAGAATGTTTCATCTTTCAATAAATTAATAGGAAGGAAGAGGAAGGTTACAGGAATGAAAGAGGCTTTAGAAGATTGGAGTTATGGGAAGGAAGATAGGTTCACAAGAACAGGCTTGTTGGAACCAAAACTCTGGCCTTAGCAACCAAGTGTCAGAAGATGGAGGTTAGGAGGAGCAATAGTTTAGCAAACCAGGTCTTAGAAGCAATGTGTTGGGGGGAAGGGAGAGGGTTTTAGAAGATTTGATTTAGGAGAAGGAAGAAGAGGTTAAAAAGATGATTGCTGAGGAAGACCCAGAAGAACAGTAAAGACCAGTAAGAGCTGTGTGTGAAGGCAAAAGACAAAGAAGGTTGAGATGGTTATTAAAAAGGGGTGTAACAGACTCTCCCCTTGCCCAATGTGGCACAGATCCAATAGTGTGTGGAGGCAGCAGAATAAAAAGAGCAGATCTGAAGTTCATTCCACTCGAACTAGGAGGCTCCTCAGGATGGTGGCACCTTTTTCCTTGGTCAACCATTCTGTTTCTGAAACTGGAATTCTGGGGTCCATATGATCTGCAGGGCTAGCAGAAGGAGGGCCCACCGTATAGGACCCAGGCTGTACACAAACTTGAAATGCAACCTGGGCACCCAATATCCTCTGAGAGCGAGGGTCTCGGAACCTGCAAAGATAGAGATACAAACGTCGCTTATCTATACACAGTGTGCACAAACACAGTTAACATACACTTTTCAGCCATAACATTAAAACCACTGGCAGGTGAAGTTATTGGCATTGATTACATCGTTACAATGGCACCTCCCAAAAGGTGGTATATATATTAGGCAGCAATTTAACAGTCAGTTCTTTCCTTTTATGTGTTGGAATCAGTCAGACCTGGACAATTTAGCAATAGAAGAAGCATGCCCCTGGTTTGGCACTTTCCCTTATAAAGAAATTGAACCAAACGCTAGCTCCCTGGCGGCTGTTCATATGAACAAATCAACCAATGGTCCTCAGCAGTACTTAACTGAAGACTGTTTTATAACAATCGCGGCTATGTGACCTTACAGTTCCCGGTTAACTTGGTCCAGTGTTTTGAACCATTTGCCAACACGCCAGGAGAGCACTTTTTGGAGGGAAGGTGTCTAAGGCTAAGAGGAACAAAAACTCACTGAGAGCCAAGTGGAGCACCCCGTATTTTGGTCGCAGGAGCTCCCAAAAATAGATTTCTGGAACTATTTTGGGCATAGGACCAGATACTGGCGTTTCCTATAAACTGCATGGATCGGAGCGCTATTTAGACAACTTGGGTGATCAGATCAGGGTTGTTTGGGGATATAGGACATGTGGGGTTACTGTATGTTTTGAGGTACTTTTATGTTTGGCTCTCTGTATCTGAGAGATAATTGACTTACCTGTCTTTAACTCAACTATCTCTTAGGCACAAATCTCTGGGTGGTTCTTGTATTGTATTGTATGGAGACCCCTGGCTGGGGTCTGTGCATAAAAGCTCATTAAAATCAGTTGTACTCCCAAGAACTGTGTGTGGTCCGCTTACTGGGGACTGAACGGGAAATTCACTGCTCAGCATCTTGTTCCAGCTTGTAGAGGATTCAGCAGGGAAAGTCCTTGTAAGTTCCCTATCCTGTTGCAGGACGGAGAGGCTCCAAGAGGACCACAGGAAGCAATCTTTGGCAGAGGTACCCAGCTAGGGTACAGGGAGCTTCGCTACATTTGGTGGCAGAAGTGGGATGGCTTCCTAGCCTTAGGGAAACATCCAGAACACCACTGGGATTCATGCACATCTTCTGCAGAGGGACCAACTTTTTTTCAGAGCTGGACAAGCATGGTGTCCAGCAACACTGACTTAGAGTTTGAAAAGATACTAAAGGGGATGCTGGCTTTCTATGGACCCAACCCTTCGGAGAAAAGCATTCGGCACATGAGGACTATAGTGCCTGAGTACCTGCAGCACAGAGCAAAGCTGGAAAGCAGGGTGGCGGATTCACCCGCCCCAGAGACAGTATGTTCCAGGGAGAAGAGACTGTCTCTCTCCCTAGCGGTAGTGTGCACTCCAGGGAGAGGAGGCAGTGTGGGTTATTGGGAGTGGAGACAGCGGGTCTCACGCCCCAGCGGCAGAGTATGTTCAAGAAAGAGGAGACGGTCGGTCTCTCTCCCCAGCAGCAGTGTGCATTCCAGGGAGAGGAGCGTTTCATCTTCCCTAACCAGCGGCTGAGTGAGTTACTGCGAGAGAAGACTGTTGGTCTCTCTCCCCAGCAGCAGATTGTGGTCCAGGGAGGGGAGACAGTCGGTCTCACTCCCAAGCGGCATTATCTACAAAAGGGGGCAGAGAGTTTCATCCACCCTCCAGTGACAACATGGTGCGTAAGGAGTATAGCAGTCTCCTTTTCCAAAAGGACCCTGGATTTACAAACGGAAGCTTGTGGCAGGAGGCCCTCTGCATAACTGAATCTTTTGGGAGAGGTCACCAGACTAACACAGACCCAAACCGATTAGAGGTCTGGTGTGTCTCCCTGGGAGGGGGAAGATATGTGACAAATGCTCCTTTCCACAAACTTTTGTCACGCGCTCCTGGAGAAGTGTGGAAGCTGGCCTCCTGCCCACTGACTATGGTCCGGTTCTGAGACCCCGTTCGGGGGTTACCCTGCCCAACCGCCCTTAGCAGCTTTCCCTCGGTACCCCTGGTTCGGCACTTTCCCTTCTAACGAATTGAACCAAACGCTTGCTCCCTGGTAGGCGTTCGCGTGAACAAACCCACGAACGGTCCTCAGCCGCGATTGTTATGGAACCGTTTCTGGCTATGTGACCTTGCGGTTCCCCATCAACTTCGTCCGGTGTTTTGAACCACTTGCCGACACGCCAGGAGAGCGCTTTTTGGAGGGAAGATGCCCGAGACTAAAAGGAACAAATGCTCCCTGAGAGCCAGGCGGAGCACTCTGTATTTCAGCTGCAGATCATCCCGAAAATTGACCGGCCAAAGCACACATTGCTCTGGAACTATTTTGGGGCATGTGTGCGGCCAGTCAGAACTTGACCCCGGTGGCATTACCCCTATATTACATGGATCTGAGCGCTATTTAGACAACTTGGGCGCTCAGATTAGGGCTGTTTGGGGATATAGGACACGTAGGGTTACTGTATGTTTTTATTATGTTTTGGGGTACTTTTAAGTTTTGCTCTCTGTATCTGGAGATATTTGACTTATCGGTCTTTAACTCAATTACTACTCAGGCACAGATCTCTGGGTGGAACCCGTATTGTATGGAGACCCACTACGGAGGTCTGTGCATAAAAGGCAGAGTTTGGCTCATTAAAATCAGTTGTATTCCCAGAACTGTGTGTTGTCTAGTTACTGGGGAGGGAAAGGGCTATTCACTGGTCAGCATCTTGTTCCAGTTCGTGGAGGATTCAGCAGGGAAAGTCCTTGTAAGGACTATAGCTCCCAGGACTGTGTCGTCCAGTCCCTGGGAGGGAATAGAGCTAGTTCCCTATCCTGTTCCAGGATGGAGAGGCTCCAGGAGAACCCAAGTCATGCCATTGCAACTGGGGCAGTAGAGCGGCAGTTTTCCCCTGTTCCAGTTAGGAAGCGATCCTTGGCTGAGGTACAGGGAGCTCCGCTATACATGACCAAGGATCTGCTGTTAATATCTTGGTGCCAGATACCACAGGACACGTTCAGAGGTCTTGTGGAGATCATGCCTCGATGCATCAGAGCTGTTTTGGCAGCACGTGGGGGAGCTACATGATATTAGGCAGGTGGTATTAATGTTGTGGCTGATCAGTATACATACTCACCTCACACACAGTGTACAAACATGACGTAATTCACACACCTCACATACACCATGTGTGAGATGTATGTATGCAGACACACTGTGAACATACAGACACCTCGAACACCGTGAACACACAGACACCTTCTTAAAGTGTCTCTCTCACCAAAAATAAATGTAATA
Organism: Pelobates fuscus; assembly: GCF_036172605.1. NCBI lineage: Eukaryota > Metazoa > Chordata > Amphibia > Anura > Pelobatidae > Pelobates > Pelobates fuscus. Next base: position 427,229,405 of record NC_086319.1, read on the forward strand.
TGCTTCTACATAGCTCACTGTGTCCAAATCTTTAAAAAAAAAAAATTGGTCAACATAAAAATGCAGGGACTGCTTTTCATAATGTATAGCAGGTAAGTTGAGAAACCCATGACCAACACTCTTTAACTTAAAGATACTATAGGCACCCAAAGAACCAAGTTTTGGTGTATAGGTTATGCCCCTGTAATAAAACTGATCAATTCTCTGCCATTTAGGAATTAAATCACTTTCTTTACACAGCCCTAGTCACACCTCCCTGCAAGTGATTTACACAGCTTTCCTAAACACTTCCTGTAACGAGAGATCTAATGTTTAAACTTCCTTTATTGCACATTCTGTTTAATTTAGAATGTCTTATCTACTGCTCTGTTAATAGCTTGCTAGACTCGGCAGGCACCTCCTGTGTGTGATTAAAGTACAATTTATAGAGCAGGATATAAAAACATCTAAAGTAAGTTAAGATCTAATTGAAAATGAAACCATTTTGCTTTCATGCAGGCTGTGTGGCTAGGGCTGCATAAACAGAAACAGAAGTGATTTAACGCCAAAATGGCAGAAATTTGAGCAGATCCTGCAGCACTTACTGTAATTTTGGGCAAAATTCCAAGAGTCCGGCATATCTTAGTGTCGGGGACAGGACCACGCTCTGTAACTCTCGACTCTGCATTACGTTGGGTTCTGCTGCAGAGAAGCCATTCTGTGGGTCGGTTTTTAGTGGCACCGTTGTGAGTATGGAGGAGCAACCTGAAAACAGATTGGAATATTTGTAATGTTCAATAGTGTTTTTTTACAATGTATCAAAACCTCCCGTTTTTTGCTTGAAATCACTTCATTTTAGAACAAGTTGTTACCTGTTAAAAGTTCAAACTACGATTGTGCTTGTAGAATGGGGTATCTCTACATGATGTACAGTTTGTTATAAGATGCACATTAGGCTGTGAGGCAGGACCGCTGGCTGTCCGTGAATTGGCCTCTTCTATATTCTATGTGTTTCCCCTTGTATTTCTATGCCTTTCGTGTATTGTGCCTGTACATGCAGCCGCTCTGTAAAGTACAGAAGTGAAATGGGTTGCTCTGTGCCCTTCCCCCTCCCTTTTCCTGTCCCAGCAGGACGTTGCCACAGAGACACTGCCGGCCCAGTTTAACCTAGATGCATTGTCCTGCCTCCCTACCCCTGCAGTTTCTTGGGATTGAAACCCCTGTTGTTTTGTGTTGGAGACCCCATGTTGGGGTCTGTGTCTGTAAAAATCTTGTGTAACAAAATAAACGGAGTTAGTCAGAGTTGTACCTCCAGAACTGTGTCTCGTCCAGTTACTGGGGGAAATGGGTCTCTTTGTATTGTAAATGGTTCCTGATCGGCTGAGGGAAGGGAATTAGCAGAGGTAACCGGTCGGGTTACCAGGTGGTCCGCTACAGACTGTAAACAAAATGTGTTTAAAAGAGAGCAATAATTCCAGATACCAGGGGTATGGGAAAGGTAACTTTTTAAACCAATTAATTAAGGGAGGGGATGGGACGGCACACATCCTTAATAAGGGGAGGGGCTGGTGCACATCCTTTATTAATGGGAGGGGACAGGCCGGTACACGTCTTCACTAATGGGAGGGGACAGGCCGGTACATATCTTTACTAATGGGAGGGGACAGGCCGGTACGCCTCTTTATTAATAGGAGGGGACAGGCCGGTACATATCTTTACTAATGGGAGGGGACAGGCCGGTACATATCTTTACTAATGGGAGGGGACAGGCCGGTACATATCTTTACTAATGGGAGGGGACAGGCCGGTACATATCTTTACTAATGGGAGGGGACAGGCCGGTACATATCTTTACTAATGGGAGGGGACAGGCCGGTACATATCTTTACTAATGGGAGGGGACAGGCCGGTACATATCTTTACTAATGGGAGGGGACAGGCCGGTACATATCTTTACTAATGGGAGGGGACAGGCCGGTACGCCTCTTTACTAATGGGAGGGGACAGGCCGGTACGCCTCTTTATTAATAGGAGGGGACAGGCCGGTACATATCTTTACTAATGGGAGGGGACAGGTCGGTACATATCTTTACTAATGGGAGGGGACAGGCCGGTACGCCTCTTTATTAATAGGAGGGGACAGGCCGGTACATATCTTTACTAATGGGAGGGGACAGGTCGGTACATATCTTTACTAATGGGAGGGGACAGGCCGGTACATATCTTTACTAATGGGAGGGGACAGGCCGGTACATATCTTTACTAATGGGAGGGGACAGGCCGGTACATATCTTTACTAATGGGAGGGGACAGGCCGGTACATATCTTTACTAATGGGAGGGGACAGGCCGGTACATATATTTACTAATGGGAGGGGACAGGCCGGTACATATCTTTACTAATGGGAGGGGACAGGCCGGTACATATCTTTACTAATGGGAGGGGACAGGCCGGTACATATCTTTACTAATGGGAGGGGACAGGCCGGTACATATCTTTACTAATGGGAGGGGACAGGCCGGTACATATCTTTACTAATGGGAGGGGACAGGCCGGTACATATCTTTACTAATGGGAGGGGACAGGCCGGTACATATCTTTACTAATGGGAGGGGACAGGCCGGTACATAGCTTTACTAATGGGAGGGGACAGGCCGGTACATAGCTTTACTAATGGGAGGGGACAGGCCGGTACGCCTCTTTATTATTAGGAGGGGCCAGGCCGGTACATATCTTTACTAATGGGAGGGGACAGGCCGGTACGCCTCTTTATTAATAGGAGGGGACAGGCCGGTACGCCTCTTTATTAATAGGAGGGGACAGGCCGGTACATATCTTTACTAATGGGAGGGGACAGGTCGGTACATATCTTTACTAATGGGAGGGGACAGGCCTGAAGCCCATGGAACAGTGAAACAGGGGAGTGGGCCTTGACAAGGCCAGGAAGTAGGCAGGTGGAAAGGTTTGGGATGTTCAGGGCGGGGCTAAGTAGGGGAGGAGTCAGGTAGTGTAAATAGGCGGCCATCTTAAGTGAGGAGCCAGTTAATCTGAATTGCACTGACCTGTCACTTGTGGCTGGTCGGCGGAGTTCTTTTTCTTTTTCTCCCTCTGCAGGTAATGGCGTCCCTAGAGGAGATTCTGGACGGAGTTCAGGCGGCGGTTCGGGACAGAGGATTGGCGTGGCTGCACGAACAGATCGGGGCTGCTGCCACCCACGCGGAGGGACCGGAGAGGAGGTCGGCGCGGAGGACCAGGCCGCCACAGAGGTTGAGCCCGGGAGAGGCCCCGGCGGCCCGGCGGCGGAGGAGCCCTTCAGCGGTCGGCGGTTCGGAGGCCGGACCGAGCACGGCGGCGGCGGAGGGAATGCGGCAGGCGCCTTCGGGCGGACCCGCCGGGCAGGCGACTGCGGGCGCAAAACGGAGGCCACGAGGTCAGAAGGCGCCCCGCGTAATGGCGGCCGGCGGTACAGCGGAAAGAGCGACTGCGGCACCACCAGCGGACCATGCGGCTGCGGATGGCTTCACCCACGCGGCCAGTGGGCAACGGACTGAGCGTCCCGGTGAGTCAACCTCCAGCGGTATCACTGAGGGGCAAGGTGGGAATACTAGTCGGGTTACTACAGCACCAGCGGTCCGCCAGGCAGTGCAGGGAGACCAGGCCAGCAAGGGATCCGAAGGGGCGGCCGGAGGGAGGGCCAGGACTGAGATCAGTAGACTAGGAGTAGAGGACAGCGGAGCGGGTCGGGCGGCTCAGAGGGTCTCTGGAGCTAGGAAAGCGACAGGCGGCCTATCCTTAGGGGCTAGGGCAGAGTCAGACGGGGCGGCCGGTGGGGGGCCAGGCGCAGCGGCTGTGGGAGAGCCTGTGGTTTCAGCACGATACCGGGGAATTAGAGATGGCAGTATAGAGCGGGGGGGCCCATCCGGCTGCCCTCAGGTACGGCCTAGTGACAGGGATGCGGCAGTAAAGGGCCAGGGCGGCCAGCGGCGCAGCAGCAGCGCCAGGTGCAGCAGTGACAGGAGCTGGTCGGGAGGACGGGACAGCAGGGACAGGAGCCATTCACGGCTAGGCCGCAGTGAGTCCAGGTTCAGCGTCAGGGAGAGGAGAAGGAGGTCCAGGTCAGAGGAAGGGAGGCGGAGCAGAAGGCACAGTGCATCGAGATCTTCAGAGAGGAGCTTCAGGGAGCAGCGGAGGGGAGCGCTCAGCAAGGGAGGTCGGAAAGAGCAGTGGAGAGGATCCAGGGCAGTCGGAGAAGAGCGTAGGGAGGAAGGGCGGGTAGGGAGCTACTCGGGCAGACTACCCAGGATGTCTTCTCCTTACAGGTCGCGGAGTAACTCACCAGCGGTTCCGAGGCGGGACCAGGCGGGCAGGAGTCGGCGTCTATTGGGAGCTCCAGTGTCAGAAATGGCGGATGGAGGGACAGCAACCCCGCGGCCTGCGGCGGCCAGGGGCATCAGCGGTGAGTCTACCTCTACACCACACCCGGGGACATTCATACATTGTTTGAAGTCATTTATAGATTCGTGGTCTGAGGATAGGGATCCACTTAGGTTCGATAGGGTTTGGTCAGCAGGTGAAGGCAGTGGGTCGGGGTTGGTGGGGGTATCCTCAGGAGTGACAGGTGGTACTAGGGAGGAGACGCGGCCCACTGATAAGCCTGAAGGATCATCGGTGGGGGACGGGGTACTCGACGTGACGGGGGGGGACATTACGGAAGCAGCACGTCAGAATGTACATGTGTCCTTCTCGGGGCCGTTAGGTTGCCATTTGAAAGGGGAGGTGAAGGAGAAGATTGCGAAAGGGGAATTCGTGGAAATATTTTCCCTTCTTCCCCTGGAGGAATTCTTAGATTTAAAAGAGGAGGACAAAAAAGACGCCAAGAAGGAAGAGGAGGAGAAAAGGCGGAGGTATCGCAAGATACCGAAGACCTTCGGCAACTGGCTGCGAGCCTTTTGCATTTTGGCCAGTGTTATTGGGGAGAAGCGGCCGGAGTGCTGCTCTCAGTTGTTTTGTTACTTGGACGGAATCGGGGACGCATACCGCACCTATGGAGGGTTGGCATGGTGGAGGTATGACGAGCAGTTCCGTCAGCGTCTGGCGGCCAACCCTTCCATGCGCTGGGACCAAATGGACCTGCCGCTTTGGATGCGGTTAATGATGGCGCAAAAGAACGCGCCCTTTCCAGGGACTGCCGGCACCGCTCCCGGGGGGGCGGTGGCGGCAGGTCAAAAGAAAGGTGCCTGCTGGGCCTTCAACGAAGGACAGTGTAAGTGGGGATCCGCTTGTAGATTCAGGCACGAATGCTCAGGGTGCGGCGGGAACCACGGGGTCAACAGGTGCTTCAAGAAAGGTAAGTCGGCCGCAGGGGGAGGGGCAGCGGGAGCGGCCGCTCCCACAGCTCCCGCTGGGGGTGTCACCAGTGAAGGTAGGCGCGATGTTGCCTTGGCTAAGGCAATACGCTGATCAGGCTGTGGCAGAATTCCTTCGGGCGGGATTTGCCGAGGGTTTCAAGATTCCCTTCAAAGCCACGGGGCCGGGGGCACCTTGTGAGAACCTCAGGTCGGTCAGGGAACACCCGGGGGTAGTGCGGGAGAAATTGGCCAAGGAGGTGCAAGCTGGGAGGATGGCAGGGCCATTTCCGGCTCCGCCCTTGGCGAATCTGAGGTTGTCACCATTGGGGGTGGTTCCCAAGAAGGAAGAGGGAAAGTTTCGTCTGATTCATCATTTATCGCACCCGAAAGGGTCTTCGGTGAATGATGACATCGACGCCGACCTATGCTCGGTCTCCTACACGTCATTCGACAAAGCCGTCGAGCTGGTTAGGAGAGCGGGGCGTGGGGCGCTGATGGCCAAGGTGGACGTGGAGGCGGCTTTTCGGCTGCTGCCCATACACCCGGACTGTCACCACCTGTTGGGGTGCCACTTTGAGGGTGCAATCTTCGTGGACTTGTGTCTGCCTATGGGTTGTTCCATCTCTTGTGCTTACTTCGAGAGGTTTAGTACCTTCTTGGAATGGGTGGTGCGCACGGAATCGGCCGGGGGTGCTGTAGTGCACTACTTGGATGATTTTCTGTGTGTCGGCCCACGGGACTCTGAGCGGTGTGCTCAGGTACTGAGGGTTTTTCAGCGGGTGGCGCATACCTTTGGGGTGCCGTTGGCGGGGGACAAGACGGTGGGCCCCACCACGTGCCTTAGCTTCTTGGGTCTCGAAATTGATTCGGAGCTCGGGAAATGCAGGCTGCCTAGGGACAAGCTGCGGCATCTGCGACAGCTAGTGGACGTGGTCAAGGGGGCGAGGAAGGTGACCTTGCGGGGGCTCCAGTCCCTCGTGGGGAGCCTTAATTTTGAGTGCAGGGTGATCCCCATGGGGAGGATATTTTGCCGGAGGTTGGCGCAGGCAACAAGTGGGGTGCGGCGGCCGTCGCACTACATTCGGGTGTCGGCCGAGATGAAGGACGATTTGGGGGTTTGGGAACAGTTTTTGGGCAACTTTAACGGGACAGTGTTCTTTCGGGAACCGACGGTGTCGTCGGCAGCAATGAGGTTGTTTACAGACGCTTCCGGCAGTATTGGTTTTGGGGCCTACTTGGCAGGTAAGTGGTGCGCGGAGGCGTGGCCGGAACCGTGGAAGGCTGAGTCCTCTGATTAAGAACTTGGCGTTCTTGGAGTTGTTTCCCATCGTTGTAGCGGTGGTACTCTGGGGTACGGAGTTGGCCGACAAAAAGGTGGTATTCTACTCCGATAACATGGCGGTAGTGCAAGCGATCAATAGCTTGACCGCCTCGTCGCCCCCGGTAGTACGCCTGCTTCGACAATTAGTGCTTAGTTGTATGTCATCCAACATAGTGTTCAGGGCTAGGCACATCCCGGGGCTCCAGAACGTGGTGGCTGACTCACTGTCTCGTTTTCAGTGGGAACGCTTCCGGGAGGCTGCGCCGGACGCGCTGGCCCAGGGTCAGGAGTGCCCGGGTGTGATGTGGCAACTCGGGACGGCCTGCTTGGAGACTGTGTGAGGAGGTCACTGGCGCCGAGCACGTGGGCGTCCTACGTAAAGGTTTGGAAACTGTGGGACGAGACGGTGGCTCAGGTGAGTAGCGCCCCTACGGAGGGGCAACGCTTAGATGCACTTTTGTGGTTGCTCTGTCGATTGTTCGCGGCTCAGGCGTCGCCTGCCATGGTGGATAGGCATCTCTCTGCCTTGGCTTTCCTGTTTAAGTTCAATGGCTGGGTTGATGATACCAAACACTTCCTGGTCCGTCAGGCAGTGAAGGGATTCAAGAGGGGGAAGAAAACGGTAGACTCGCGTAGACCAGTGTCCTTTGAATTGTTGCGGGAGCTGGTGGGCGTTCTTCCGGGTATTTGCAGCTCCACATTCGAGGTGTCGTTGTTCACGGTGGCATTTGTGTGGGCCTTTTTCGGGGCTTTTCGGATCGGGGAGTTGGTAAGCGCAAACAAGAAGGGCCTTGGGGGTCTTCAGCTCACAGATGTGGAGGTTCGCGAGGACAGGGTGCAAATTCAGTTACGCCGTTCGAAGACGGACGTTTTTGGTAAAGGTTGCACAGTTGTGCTGTTCGGGTTGCCTGGGTCAGGGGTGTGCCCAGTTGAAAAGGGGTCGGAGTACCGGGCATTGCGCCCGGGGGGTGATGGTTGCTTCTTGGTGCACCAGGACGGCTCGGCCCTGTCGCGCTTCCAGTTCGCGAGGGTGTTTAGGATGGGGGTAAGTACGCTGGGCCTAGAGCCGGGGCAATTTGGGACTCACTCCTTTAGAATTGGGGCGGCAACTGAGGCCGCACGGCTGGGACTGGGGGACGAGAGGATTAAACGCATAGGGAGGTGGGAATCCTTGCGTTTTAGATCATACGTTAGACCAGATAGGCTGGTGTGAGCAGGGCAGTGTGATGCTGTGATGGCAGTGGAATCCATCTGTTTGGTATTAACGTGTTTTTCTTTGCAGGATGGAGAGTGTGGATCTGGGGCCACTCGTATGTCTATTGGGCTCAGAAGAGGGCTGCTGTTCGGAGAAGTGGAGCACAGCTGGGTTTTACTCAAGGAGAAGTGTCGATTTCTTGGTTTGGCTTTAGGGGGTTTAGCTGGCAAAGCCTCAGTAGTTTGTTGTTTAGCAGGTTGGCCGGAGGGTCTGCACCAGACATAGTTTTATTACACGGGGGTGGGAATGATTTGGGTCTGATTCCGCAAAGGGAGTTGGTTAGACGGATGAAGAGAGACGTTGATCGGCTGTTGGACCTGGTCCCTGGCGTGGTGGTGGTGTGGTCGGAAATGGTCCCCCGTTTCACGTGGCGGCACGCCAGGGATCCAGCTGCAGTGGCTCGATGCAGGGGCAAGGTTAACAGGGCAATGGCGAGTTTTGTGCGGCGATTGGGGGGTATTGTAGTTCGGCATAGGGAACTGGAGGACATGCTTCCGGGCTATTTTAGGAGAGACGGGGTACACTTGTCAGACGTGGGTTGTGACTTGCTCAATCTAGGCTTTCAGGAAGGGATTAGCTTGGCCCTGTTTCAGGGTGGTGGGGGGCGCACATGTCCTTAAGGGATCAAGTCATGTGCTATGGCGGAACAGGGCGTGTTAAAGCCAGGAGTTAGCTGGAATTGGGAATGGACAGGCCAAGGCCTAGGCTGGAGTAGGCCAGATGGATTAGATGTTGGTAGGTTCAAGCTCTTCGGTGGCTACGAACCTAGGGGGTAGGGGTGTCTGGGTACACCCCTACAGTTAACAGATGGTTTTGGGGCCTCTCTGGTAGGCCGTGTGTTTCTGGTTATATGTTAAGTTAATGTTAATTATTGTTCAAAAGATAGGGTCATTGTCAGGGGTATTGTACGGGGGGATAGTAATATAATGTTAGATGGACAATGACCCTAAATTGTTAATTTATTTATTTATATATTTAATAATTAATAAAGCTGTGGACGTTATAATCCAACAGATAAATTCGGTGTCAGTGTTTTATTTAAGGTAAACTAAAATAGCACCTGCCGAATAACGACGGTGCATATGTCATGAAGCCCATGGAACAGTGAAACAGGGGAGTGGGCCTTGACAAGGCCAGGAAGTAGGCAGGTGGAAAGGTTTGGGATGTTCAGGGCGGGGCTAAGTAGGGGAGGAGTCAGGTAGTGTAAATAGGCGGCCATCTTAAGTGAGGAGCCAGTTAATCTGAATTGCACTGACCTGTCACTTGTCCCACCCTCCCTCCCTATAGTTGAGTTTTGATCCCGTTTGGTCACAGCGGCGGGAACAGGGCGTGTTAAAGCCAGGAGTTAGCTGGAATTGGGAATGGACAGGCCAAGGCCTAGGCTGGAGTAGGCCAGATGGATTAGATGTTGGTAGGTTCAAGCTCTTCGGTGGCTACGAACCTAGGGGGTAGGGGTGTCTGGGTACACCCCTACAGTTAACAGATGGTTTTGGGGCCTCTCTGGTAGGCTGTGTGTTTCTGGTTATATGTTAAGTTAATGTTAATTATTGTTCAAAAGATAGGGTCATTGTCAGGGGTATTGTACGGGGGGATAGTAATATAATGTTAGATGGACAATGACCCTAAATTGTTAATTTATTTATTTATATATTTAATAATTAATAAAGCTGTGGACGTTATAATCCAACAGATAAATTCGGTGTCAGTGTTTTATTTAAGGTAAACTAAAATAGCACCTGCCGAATAACGACGGTGTATATGTCAGGTACATATCTTTACTAATGGGAGGGGACAGGCCGGTACATATCTTTACTAATGGGAGGGGACAGGCCGGTACGCCTCTTTACTAATGGGAGGGGACAGGCCGGTACGCCTCTTTATTATTAGGAGGGGCCATGCCGGTACATATCTTTACTAATGGGAGGGGACAGGCTGGTACGCCTCTTTATTAATAGGAGGGGACAGGCCGGTACATATCTTTACTAATGGGAGGGGACAGGCCGGTACATATCTTTACTAATGGGAGGGGCCAGGCCGGTACATATCTTTACTAATGGGAGGGGCCAGGCCGGTACATATCTTTACTAATGGGAGGGGACAGGCCGGTACATATCTTTACTAATGGGAGGGGACAGGCCGGTACATATCTTTACTAATGGGAGGGGACAGGCCGGTACATATCTTTACTAATGGGAGGGGACAGGCCGGTACATATCTTTACTAATGGGAGGGGACAGGCCGGTACATATCTTTACTAATGGGAGGGGACAGGCCGGTACATATCTTTACTAATGGGAGGGGACAGGCCGGTACATATCTTTACTAATGGGAGGGGACAGGCCGGTACATATCTTTACTAATGGGAGGGGACAGGCCAGTACGCCTCTTTATTAATAGGAGGGGACAGGCCGGTACATATCTTTACTAATGGGAGGTGACAGGCCGGTACATATCTTTACTAATGGGAGGGGCCAGGCCGGTACATATCTTTACTAATGGGAGGGGCCAGGCCGGTACATATCTTTACTAATGGGAGGGGCCAGGCCGGTACGCCTCTTTATTAATAGGAGGGGACAGGCCGGTACATATCTTTACTAATGGGAGGGGACAGGCCGGTACATATCTTTACTAATGGGAGGGGACAGGCCGGTACATATCTTTACTAATGGGAGGGGACAGGCCGGTACATATCTTTACTAATGGGAGGGGACAGGCCGGTACATATCTTTACTAATGGGAGGGGACAGGCCGGTACATATCTTTACTAATGGGAGGGGACAGGCCGGTACATATCTTTACTAATGGGAGGGGACAGGCCGGTACATATCTTTACTAATGGGAGGGGACAGGCCGGTACGCCTCTTTATTATTAGGAGGGACCAGGCCGGTACATATCTTCACTAATGGGAGGGGACAGGCCGGTACATATCTTTACTAATGGGAGGGGACAGGCCGGCCCGCCTCTTTATTATTAGGAGGGGCCAGGCCGGTACATATCTTCACTAATGGGAGGGGCCAGGCCGGTACATATCTTTACTAATGGGAGGGGCCAGGCCGGTACATATCTTTACTAATGGGAGGGGCCAGGCCGGTACATATCTTTACTAATGGGAGGGGACAGGCCGGCACGCCTCTTTATTATTAGGAGGGGCCAGGCCGGTACATATCTTCACTAATGGGAGGGGACAGGCCGGTACATATCTTCACTAATGGGAAGGGACAGGCCGGTACACGTCTGTACTAATGGGAGGGGACAAGACGGTACACGTCTTTACTAATGGGAGGGGACAGGCCGGTACATATCTTTACTAATGGGAGGGGACAGGCCGGTACATATCTTTACTAATGGGAGGGGACAGGCCGGTACATATCTTTACTAATGGGAGGGGACAGGCCGGTACATATCTTTACTAATGGGAGGGGACAGGCCGGTACATATCTTTACTAATGGGAGGGGCCAGGCCGGTACATATCTTTACTAATGGGAGGGGCCAGGCCGGTACATATCTTTACTAATGGGAGGGGCCAGGCCGGTACGCCTCTTTATTAATAGGAGGGGACAGGCCGGTACATATCTTTACTAATGGGAGGGGACAGGCCGGTACATATCTTTACTAATGGGAGGGGACAGGCCGGTACATATCTTTACTAATGGGAGGGGACAGGCCGGTACATATCTTTACTAATGGGAGGGGACAGGCCGGTACATATCTTTACTAATGGGAGGGGACAGGCCGGTACATATCTTTACTAATGGGAGGGGACAGGCCGGTACATATCTTTACTAATGGGAGGGGACAGGCCGGTACATATCTTTACTAATGGGAGGGGACAGGCCGGTACGCCTCTTTATTATTAGGAGGGGCCAGGCCGGTACATATCTTCACTAATGGGAGGGGACAGGCCGGTACATATCTTTACTAATGGGAGGGGACAGGCCGGCCCGCCTCTTTATTATTAGGAGGGGCCAGGCCGGTACATATCTTCACTAATGGGAGGGGCCAGGCCGGTACATATCTTTACTAATGGGAGGGGCCAGGCCGGTACATATCTTTACTAATGGGAGGGGACAGGCCGGTACATATCTTTACTAATGGGAGGGGACAGGCCGGCACGCCTCTTTATTATTAGGAGGGGCCAGGCCGGTACATATCTTCACTAATGGGAGGGGACAGGCCGGTACATATCTTCACTAATGGGAAGGGACAGGCCGGTACACGTCTGTACTAATGGGAGGGGACAAGACGGTACACGTCTTTAATAATGGGAGGGGACAGGCTGGAACACAGAATTATAAATTAACACAATGGGACAGACTTGTACATCAGCGGCACATGGCAGCACAAGGTTGCACATATCTTTAAATTGAAACCCTCACAGGAAGGGTGCACAGGAGAGGCTCCTTCTGTCCATACACACCTGGAAGCAAATCTCCTCGGTCCAGAGTCCTACGCACACTTGGGACACTACTCCCCTGATATGCTATGTGCCACTTTTTATACTGCGGACAAGACAATCGTGGGCTGAGCCTGGACACAGACAAAAGTAAGACAAAATTGACAGCTAAATTACGTAAATTAGCATGACATATTTACAGATCTTTCGAAGGCACAAAGGGGGATATTAGATATCAAATTACTCAATTGTAATCCTGAATAACCAGCTAGGTTTAACGTTTAGTCACAAAGCATTATATATTATCATTATATACTAAATTAGTTTGTTTTACTTTATAACCTAGTCTTTACGGATGATAGTTTAAATGCTGTGGGCAGGACACAGAGGTTGTAGAGTCGAATTGATTGGCATTAGGGTATTGTGGTATAAATATTACCTAAGAGGGAAGCTGCACCAGCCACTGGGCTCTGCGTAATCTCGAGGGGGGTCACCTCTCTTCTTGTATATCTCATCTCCACGAAGTTTGTGGCACGAGTCACAATGACACACGCACAGCTTGGAATCCTCCACGAAATATCCTTCTACAGAGATAGGGGAGGGAGGTCAGGGGCATATATTATAAGGAAAGGTAGGAAAGAAAACAACAGGATTTGTACTTTGTGATAATTGCTGGTCAGTCACAGACATGGCTACAGCAGGAAGTCTAAAGTAAAGTAGGGTTACCCTAAGCAAATCAATGTCATATAAAAAGGATTTATGGGGAGAGTCACAGTTCGTGTAGACTGGTCACCCGTGATATAACATGCAGAGAAAATCAAACATGTTGCTCAACGTCACTAAACAAACGTTGATCTCTACAAACAATACAGAAAAAAAATCAGAGACTGAACTGAAGAGCACGCAAAGGAAAATCGGAGATAGACCCAAGAACAGACTCCAGACAGGTTAATTGTGCTTAGAGACATCTGTCCAACAGCACAGCTGGCAACGAGGGCAGCAATGCAACAAAAAGCCAGGGCAGAAGCAATGACCAGAATGGAAGAGAAATTCACAGATCGAAATGACAGAATCCAGCAGACAAATTACTCTCTCTGTGACTCCCCTCCATTCCTCACCAAAAGTCAAACAGAAAATCTACGGGGGGAGATTTATCAAAGTGTTCCAAAAAGCAATGGTTGAATAAACAGTCAGTAATTTGAACATTTTCATTAAAGGAACCATTTTCTCAGCAAGTTCTTCTGGTTTTCGCATCATTCTTCATTTCAGAAGACCGCTAAATTTACTGTGAGTAGAGAAACAGGACACTTATCAATCTTTCTCCAGCAGAGAAATCAGTTGTGCCACCATGTAAATGGGATAAATAAAAAAAAAATGCTATTTCAGGGGGAAAAGAAACAACAGATACAAAAAATAAAAAATTAATTACATTAAAGGGACACTATAGTCACCTGAACAACTTTAGCTTAATGAAGCAGTTTTGGTGTATAGTACATGTCGCGGGAGCCTCACTGCTCAATCCTCTGCCATTTAGGAGTTAAATCCCTTTGTTTATGAACCCTAGTCACACCTCCCTGCATGTGACTTGCACTGCCTTCCATAAACACTTCCTGTAAAGAGAGCCCTATTTAGGCTTTCTATATTGCAAGTTCTGTTTAATTAAGAATGTCTTATCCCCTGCTATGTTAATAGCTTGCTAGACCCTGCAAGAGCCTCCTGTATGTGATTAAAGTTAAATTTAGAGATTGAGAAACAATTATTTAAGATAAATTACATCTGTTTGAAAGTGAAACCAGTTATTTTTTTCATGCAGGCTCTGTCAATCATAGCCAGGGGAGGTGTGGCTAGGGCTGCATAAACAGAAACAAAGTGATTTAACTCCTAAGTGACAGTGAATTGAGCAGTGAAATTGCAGGAGAATGATCTATACACTAAAACTGCTTTATTTAGCTAAAGTCATTTAGGTGACTATAGTGTTCCTTTAAAATAAACATCAAGTGCCAAAATTCATAGAAGATGTAATGTAAAAGTGTTGATGCCACTTTGATAAATCTCCCCCATGGTGTTTCACTTCCGTTACCAGCTGCCACTATTCTAGGAAGGCTTTCCATAAGGATTTGGATTGTGTCTGTGGGGATTGGTGATACTGGAGCATTTGTGAGGCCAGGCACTGAAGCTGAACTGCACCGTCTGGCGCTCCAGTACATGTTCAATGGGGTCAGGGCTCTCTGCAGGCCACTAAAGTTCCTCCGCACCAAACAATGTGTTCAAAGACGGTCTTTTCAGAGAAAATGCAGTGTTTACATTACAGCCTAGTGATAACGTCACTGGCCACTCCTCAGATGGCTGTTAGAGATCCTTCCTGGGTCATGGCTGCCTAAAATGCATCCAAACATTCAGTGTCTCCTCCCTCTGCATGCAGACACTGAACTTTCTTCATAGAGATTCATTGATTCAATTCATATCTATGAGGATATGCTGATTGGCCAGAGCTGTGTTTGAATCATGCTGGCCCTGCCCCTGATGTGCCTCCGTGTCAGTCTCAGCCAATCCTATGGGGAAGCACTGTGATTGGATAAGGACACCACTTTTGATGATGTCAGAGGAAGTTCACAGGCAAAGGCAGCAGCTTCAGACTTGAATAGAAGTACGATTTTACTAGCTTTAGGGAGGCAAAAGGTGCCAAGGGAGCTAGATAGTGGTTTTACCACTATAAGGTCAGGAATACATGTTTGTGTTCCTAACCCTATAGTGCTCCTTTAAGCTGACCCCTCACTGGAACTAAAAGACACAAACCAAACCCCCTGAAAAAAAAGCCCCAGATCACTATCCGTTCTTCCCCAAACTTAACAGTAAGTACTAAGCATTTGTGGCACTCCTCTTCCTTCCTTACTCCTGTTCATCTCCCCCACGCCATTCAGTGACTCTCCTCCTCCTGTCCATCTCTCCCCCACACCATTCAGGGACTCTCCTCCTCCTGTCCATCTCTCTCCCACACCATTCAGGGACTCTCCTCCTCCTGTCCATCTCTCTCCCACACCATTCAGGGACTCTCCTCCTCCTGTCCATCTCTCTCCCACACCATTCAGGGACTCTCCTCCTCCTGCCCATCTCTCCCCCACACCATTCAGTGACTCTCTTCCTCCTGTTCATCTCCCCCACACGATTTAGCGACTTTCCTCCTCCTGTTCATCTCTCCCCCATTCAGTGACTCTCCTCCTTCTGTCCATCTCTCCCCATTCAGTGACTCTCCTCCTCCTGTCCATCCCCCCCATTCGGTGACTCTCCTCCTCCTGTCCATCCCTCCCCCATTCAGTGACTCTCCTCCTCCTGTCCATCCCTCCCCCATTCAGTGACTCTCCTCCCTCCTCCTGTCCATCCCTCCCCCATTCAGTGACTCTCCTCCTCCTGTCCATCCCTCCCCCTGTCCATCCCTCCCCCATTCAGTGACTCTCCTCCTCCTGTCCATCCCTCCCCCATTCAGTGACTCTCCTCCTCCTGTCCATCCCCCCCCATTTGGTGACTCTCCTCCTCCCGTCCATCCCCCCCATTCAGTGACTCTCCTCCTCCTGTCCACCCCCCCCCCATCCAGTGACTCTCCTCCTCCTGTCCATCCCCCCCATTTGGTGACTCTCCTCCTCCCATCCATCCCCCCATTTAGTGACTCTCCTCCTCCTGTCCATCTCTCCCCCATTCAGTGAGTTTGTGTGTGTATATGACTGTGTATGCATGTGTTAAGGTGTGTGTATGTGTCGGTGTGTGTATCTATATGTGTGAATGTGTCTGTGTCTTTATGAATTTGTGTTTATGTGTCTGTGTATATATATATATATATATATCTGTGTTTTAATGTGTATGTATATCTGTGTAAGTATGTATGTATGTGGTAGTGTATGTATACATCTAAGCAGTCAAACACCAGCACAACACACAAAAACACCCCTGCAATCTAACACAAATATAACATGCAAACACACACACCTGCATTAAAACTCCAAAATTATATCCAAACACACCCCTTCACTCAAACACAAATACTTCACACAAATGTACATCCCCATTTAAAAGTAAACATTACATTCAAACACACCCCTGCAATCAAATGCAAACATTACATACAAACACACCCCTGTAATAAAAGAAACAAACATTTTATACAAGCACCCCATCAAACACCAACACTATAAATTTCACTATAGTGCCAGTATATGCCGCAGTGCTGTACAGATATACAATCTAGAAATTTGTTTTGACTTGGGGCGCCATGGAAAAATATTGAAATAGTAAGGGCGCCTTGAACCTAAAAAGTTTGGTGAACCATTGGTCTAGATGAACATTTTTGTCCTTGGGTATAACATTGGCTCAAAGAATAGAGTACAACGAGTTGTCATTAATGGTAAATTTTCAAGCTGGACAAAAGTGGTAAGTGGTGTCCCTCAGGGTTCTGCTTTGGTCTTGAAATAGGCAATGAAAGCCATGTATCAGTGTTTGCAGATGACACAAAACTTTGTAAAGTAATAAAATGTGAGCAGGATATTGCTTTGCTGCAGAGGGATTTGGATAGATTGGGGGACTGGGCACTAAAATGGCAGATGAAATTTAATGTAGAGAAATGCAAAGTTATGCACTTCGGTGTTAAGAATGCACAAGCAACTTACACACTAAATGGTAGTGAATTAGGGATAACCACACACGAGAAGGATTTGGGAATTGTTATAGACAACAAATTAGGCAGCAATATGCAATGTCAATCTGCCGTTGCTAAGGCCAGTAAGGTTTTGTCATGTATAAATAGGGGCATAAATTCTCGGGATGAAAATATAATTTTGCCTCTTTATAAATCGCTGGTAAGACCACACCTTGAATATGCTGTGCAATTTTGAACACCTAAAGAAGGATATCATGGCACTAGAAAAAGTGCAGAGGTGAGCTACAAAATTAATAAAAAGGAATGGAGCATTTTAGTTATGAAAAAAAGGTTACATTTAAACCTCATTCGTTTAAAGAAAAAAAAAAAAAGCGCCCCTCAGAGGGGCTATGATAACATTATACAAATATATCCGAGGCCAGTACAAACCATTGTGTGGAAATCTATTCATAAACAGGAATACGTAAGACATGATGTCATATGTTTAGACTGGAAGAAAGAAGATTTAGTCTAAGGCAAACCAAATGCTAAGGATGTGAAATTCTCTGCCTGAAGGAGTGGTTTTATCACATTCCAATACAGTTGTTTAAACAGTAACTTTATACACACTTACAAAAACATAATATTCAGGGATATAATTTAATTTGTTGGATAATAGCTTCTTGATCCAAGGTCAAGAAGGAACCTAGTTTGCAAAATTGGAAAGTGCTTCCAACAGGGTTTTTTTTGGGGGATATATTAGACAGCAAGTGAACAGTCAGTTCTCAAATTTCATGTGTTGGAAGTAGGGAGAATGGGCAAGGGGAAACATCTGGGTGACTTTAACAAGAGACAAATAGTGATTGCAAGACTACTGTATCAGAGCATCTCCAAAATGGCAAATCGTGTGGGGTGCTCCTGGTATGCAGTGCTTAGTACCTTTCTAAAACAGGTGCAAAGAAAGACAACCAGTGTACCGGCATAGGGTCATTGATGCATGTGGGTAGCGAAGGCTAGCCTGTCTGGTTTGATCATGCAGAAGAGGTACAGCAGCTCAAATTGATGAAAAACCTAATTCTGGCCACGATAGAAAGGTGTCAGAACACACAGTGCATCGCAGTTTGCTGCGTATTGGGCTGTGTACTCACAGACTGGCCAGGATGCCCATGATGACCCTTGTCTACTGCCTAAAGCAGCTTCAATGAGGATGTGTCAGAACTGGGCCATGGAGCAATGGAAGAAGGTTGCCTGGGCTGATGAATAACGTTTTCATTTAAATCAGGTGGATCGCCAGGTGTGTGTGCGTCGTTCACCTGGGGAAGGCATGGCGGTGGAAGCAATGTTGTGCTGAGAAACCTTGGTCCTGGCATTCACGTGGATGTTACTTTGACACGTACCACCTACCTAGAAAATATTGCAGACCACGTACACCCCTTCATGGCAATGGTGTTCCAAGATGGCAGTGGTCTCTTTCAGCAGGATAATGCAACCAGTCACACTGCAAAAACCCTTCTGGTATAGTTTGAGGAACATGACAGAGTTCAATGTGTTGCCTTGGCCTCCAAATTCCCCAGCTCTCAATCTGGTTGAGCATCTGTGGGATGTCCTAGAATTACAAATCCAATCCATGGAGTAACCACCTCGCAACTTGCAGGACTTAAAGGATCTGCTGCTAATGTCTTGTTGCCAGATACCATGAAACATGTTCAGAGATCTTGTTGAGTCTATGCCTCGACAGATCAGAGCTGTTTTGGCAGCACGAGGGGGACATTATATCGACAAACGTATTGAGACACATCTCTTAATTATTGAATTTAGTTCTTTCAATCAGCCCCATTGTCACAGGTGCATAAAATCAAGCACCTAGCCATGCAGTCTACATTTACAAACATTTGTGAAAAAGAGGGTTGTTTGAAGAGCTCAGTGAATTCAAGCGTGGTACAGTGACAGGATGCCACCTTTGCAGTTTGTGAAATTTCATCCCTGATACTCCACTGTCATCTGTAAGTGGTATTATTGGAAAGTGGAAGCGTTTAGGAACATCCCAGAGCATGGTCACCGACTGCTGTGGCGCACAAAAGTCACCAACGCTCTGATTCCATGGGAACATGGGAACAGTTTGGGCCCTTTTCTATTCTAGCATGAATGCACCACAGTGTACATGGCAAAGGTCCATAAAGATATGGTTGGATGAGTATGGTGTGGAAGAACATGACAGGCCCGCATAACCCCTTCGCACACCGTTGGGATGAACTGGAACAGAGAGCACAAATGCTCTACTGGATAAATGGGCAAAAATACCCACAGAATCTCTCCAAAGTCTTGTGAAAAGAATATAACTCTTGGATTACGCTGCCTGTTGCGGCTACATAGGATAGAACTCTATTATGCTACCTCTAGTGGTCACATAAGATTTAACTGGTGGGTCTTACACTAATTATGGCTTAGGAGAAAGGGAGTATTCGCAGTAATGAAAATAAGGAGTACAGACTATGATGCAGCACACAACAATGGAACAAACAGAGCAGGTTTGTGGGAGAGGGGTCATCGAAGAGACAAAGTCTTGGAAAATTTAGCTGTATAACAGATGGGTTTGGGTGAAGAATCAAACCTTAAAATGGATAGAATTGAGTAAAAATAGATATCGTCTTCACCTGGGAGAAGTAGTAGATCCTTAAATCGCGTGCAGAGAGACAGATATTCGCAGCTCAGAAGAGCAAGAGTGTCTGGGGGGAGTCGACAGAGACTTTCCTTCACTCCTAGACAAAGAAAGAGAAAGAAAGCAGATTATACTCCACAAAGAGCATCTTGGATCAGTCTCATACCATGCACATAATTACCCCCTCAGGCTATACACAAACATCGACAAGGTTTCACTTACCAACAACATATAGAGTGTCATTTAATGCATTGTCTCTGTTTCACACAAAACAAAATTTAGGTGAAACAAGGGATCAATCAATCCTATCACTCGTTCAAGTGAGCATGCCAAGCCCTGATTTTTTTGTTGTTTTTTTTTCTGCTCCTTAGCAAGCACAGATTTGTATTTCTCTGCCATTAATCAATTATTTCTTTGCAGTAATTGTACATTTTTCGGTATTTAGTGATTTGAATTTATAGCTTTTCTTTTACACCATCGGTATGTGTTTCTCTTAATCTTTGAAAACACGTGTAAAGTAACTGCAGGAACCAGCACCACCAAGCAGAAATCACTCACAAAATAAACATATTGATTGAAAGACGCTTATCCCCAAAACCGTGAAATACTAATCTACCCGTAGGGCTGTACTCTATAAGTACGGATAATAGAGAATAGAAGACGGCACTTTTAGATTATCACCCTGTAAAGGGCGTAGTAATGGATCACGTACAATCTTCTCTATCCACTCCCGCTTATATAAGGATATTGTCAATAAGGATAAGTAAGGATAACACGTTGCAGATAAAATGAAGCATATCGCCACTCCGTGTGCCCATGCACATAGGTTCTATGTAATGACTGTAAGGGTCAATGCTCGACATAATATATATCCCTATATATCACTATGGTTCTATGTAATGACTGTAAGGGTCAATGCTCGACATAATATATATCCCTATATATCACTATGGTACTATGTAATGACTGTAAGGGTCAATGCTCGACATAATATATATCCCTATATATCACTATGGTTCTATGTAATGACTGTAAGGGTCAATGCTCGACATAATATATATCCCTATATATCACTATGGTTCTATGTAATGACTGTAAGGGTCAATGCTCGACATAATATATATCCCTATATATCACTATGGTTCTATGTAATGACTGTAAGGGTCAATGCTCGACATAATATATATCCCTATATATCACTATGGTTCTATGTAATGACTGTAAGGGTCAATGCTTGACATAATATATATCCCTATATATCACTATGGTTCTATGTAATGACTGTAAGGGTCAATGCTCGACATAATATATATCCCTATATATCACTATGGTTCTATGTAATGACTGTAAGGGTCAATGCTCGACATAATATATATCCCTATATATCACTATGGTTCTATGTAATGACTGTAAGGGTCAATGCTCGACATAATATATATCCCTATATATCACTATGGTTCTATGTAATGACTGTAAGGGTCAATGCTCGACATAATATATATCCCTATATATCACTATGGTTCTATGTAATGACTGTAAGGGTCAATGCTTGACATAATATATATCCCTATATATCACTATGGTTCTATGTAATGACTGTAAGGGTCAATGCTCGACATAATATATATCCCTATATATCACTATGGTTCTATGTAATGACTGTAAGGGCCGATGCTCGACATAATATATATCCCTATATATCACTATGGTTCTATGTAATGACTGTAAGGGTCAATGCTCGACATAATATATATCCCTATATATCACTATGGTTCTATGTAATGACTGTAAGGGTCAATGCTTGACATAATATATATCCCTATATATCACTATGGTTCTATGTAATGACTGTAAGGGTCAATGCTCGACATAATATATATCCCTATATATCACTATGGTTCTATGTAATGACTGTAAGGGCCGATGGTTGACATGATATATATCCCTATATATCACTATGGTTCTATGTAATGACTGTAAGGGCCGATGGTTGACATGATATATATCCCTATATATCACTATGATTCTATGTAATGACTGTAAGGGTCAATGCTCGACATAATATATATCCCTATATATCACTATGATTCTATGTAATGACTGTAAGGGTCAATGCTCGACATAATATATATCCCTATATATCACTATGATTCTATGTAATGACTGTAAGGGTCAATGCTCGACATAATATATATCCCTATATATCACTATGGTACTATGTAATGACTGTAAGGGTCAATGCTCGACATAATATATATCCCTATATATCACTATGGTTCTATGTAATGACTGTAAGGGTCAATGCTCGACATAATATATATCCCTATATATCACTATGGTACTATGTAATGACTGTAAGGGTCAATGCTTGACATAATATATATCCCTATATATCACTATGGTTCTATGTAATGACTGTAAGGGTCAATGCTCGACATAATATATATCCCTATATATCACTATGGTTCTATGTAATGACTGTAAGGGCCGATGGTTGACATGATATATATCCCTATATATCACTATGGTTCTATGTAATGACTGTAAGGGCCGATGGTTGACATGATATATATCCCTATATATCACTATGATTCTATGTAATGACTGTAAGGGTCAATGCTCGACATAATATATATCCCTATATATCACTATGATTCTATGTAATGACTGTAAGGGTCAATGCTCGACATAATATATATCCCTATATATCACTATGATTCTATGTAATGACTGTAAGGGTCAATGCTCGACATAATATATATCCCTATATATCACTATGGTACTATGTAATGACTGTAAGGGTCAATGCTCGACATAATATATATCCCTATATATCACTATGGTTCTATGTAATGACTGTAAGGGTCAATGCTTGACATAATATATATCCCTATATATCACTATGGTACTATGTAATGACTGTAAGGGTCAATGCTTGACATAATATATATCCCTATATATCACTATGGTTCTATGTAATGACTGTAAGGGTCAATGCTCGACATAATATATATCCCTATATAT
This sequence comes from Pelobates fuscus, assembly GCF_036172605.1. NCBI lineage: Eukaryota > Metazoa > Chordata > Amphibia > Anura > Pelobatidae > Pelobates > Pelobates fuscus. The sequence continues at coordinate 427,252,013 of NC_086319.1, forward strand.
CACTATGGTACTATGTAATGACTGTAAGGGTCAATGCTTGACATAATATATATCCCTATATATCACTATGGTTCTATGTAATGACTGTAAGGGTCAATGCTCGACATAATATATATCCCTATATATCACTATGGTTCTATGTAATGACTGTAAGGGTCAATGCTCGACATAATATATATCCCTATATATCACTATGGTTCTATGTAATGACTGTAAGGGCCGATGCTTGACATGATATATATCCCTATATATCACTATGGTTCTATGTAATGACTGTAAGGGCCGATGGTTGACATGATATATATCCCTATATATCACTATGGTTCTATGTAATGACTGTAAGGGTCAATGCTCGACATAATATATATCCCTATATATCACTATGGTTCTATGTAATGACTGTAAGGGCCGATGGTTGACATAATATATATCCCTCTATATCACTATGGTTCTATGTAATGACTGTAAGGGTCAATGCTCGACATAATATATATCCCTCTATATCACTATGGTTCTATGTAATGACTGTAAGGGTCAATGCTCGACATAATATATATCCCTATATATCACTATGGTTCTATGTAATGACTGTAAGGGCAGATGGTTGACATGATATATATCCCTATATATCACTATGGTTCTATGTAATGACTGTAAGGGTCAATGCTCAACATAATATATATCCCTATATATCACTATGGTTCTATGTAATGACTGTAAGGGTCAATGCTCGACATAATATATATCCCTATATATCACTATGGTTCTATGTAATGACTGTAAGGGCCGATGGTCGACATAATATATATCCCTATATATCACTATGGTTCTATGTAATGACTGTAAGGGTCAATGCTCGACATAATATATATCCCTATATATCACTATGGTTCTATGTAATGACTGTAAGGGTCAATGCTCGACATAATATATATCCCTCTATATCACTATGGTTCTATGTAATGACTGTAAGGGTCAATGCTCGACATAATATATATCCCTATATATCACTATGGTACTATGTAATGACTGTAAGGGCCGATGGTTGACATGATATATATCCCTATATATCACTATGGTTCTATGTAATGACTGTAAGGGCCGATGCTTGACATGATATATATCCCTATATATCACTATGATTCTATGTAATGACTGTAAGGGTCAATGCTCGACATAATATATATCCCTATATATCACTATGGTTCTATGTAATGACTGTAAGGGTCAATGCTCGACATAATATATATCCCTATATATCACTATGGTTCTATGTAATGACTGTAAGGGTCAATGCTCGACATAATATATATCCCTATATATCACTATGATTCTATGTAATGACTGTAAGGGTCAATGCTCGACATAATATATATCCCTATATATCACTATGGTTCTATGTAATGACTGTAAGGGTCAATGCTCGACATAATATATATCCCTATATATCACTATGATTCTATGTAATGACTGTAAGGGTCAATGCTCGACATAATATATATCCCTATATATCACTATGATTCTATGTAATGACTGTAAGGGTCAATGCTCGACATAATATATATCCCTATATATCACTATGGTTCTATGTAATGACTGTAAGGGTCAATGCTCGACATAATATATATCCCTATATATCACTATGGTTCTATGTAATGACTGTAAGGGTCAATGCTCGACATAATATATATCCCTATATATCACTATGGTTCTATGTAATGACTGTAAGGGTCAATGCTCGACATAATATATATCCCTATATATCACTATGGTTCTATGTAATGACTGTAAGGGCCGATTGTTGACATGATATATATCCCTCTATATCACTATGGTTCTATGTAATGACTGTAAGGGTCAATGCTCGACATAATATATATCCCTATATATCACTATGGTTCTATGTAATGACTGTAAGGGCCGATGGTTGACATGATATATATCCCTATATATCACTATGGTTCTATGTAATGACTGTAAGGGCCGATGCTTGACATGATATATATCCCTATATATCACTATGGTTCTATGTAATGACTGTAAAGGTCAATGCTCGACATAATATATATCCCTATATATCACTATGGTTCTATGTAATGACTGTAAGGGTCAATGCTCGACATAATATATATCCCTATATATCACTATGGTTCTATGTAATGACTGTAAGGGCCGATGGTTGACATGATATATATCCCTCTATATCACTATGGTTCTATGTAATGACTGTAAGGGTCAATGCTCGACATAATATATATCCCTATATATCACTATGGTTCTATGTAATGACTGTAAGGGCCGATGGTTGACATGATATATATCCCTATATATCACTATGGTACTATGTAATGACTGTAAGGGTCAATGCTCGACATAATATATATCCCTATATATCACTATGGTACTATGTAATGACTGTAAGGGTCAATGCTCGACATAATATATATCCCTATATATCACTATGGTTCTATGTAATGACTGTAAGGGTCAATGCTCGACATAATATATATCCCTATATATCACTATGGTTCTATGTAATGACTGTAAGGGCCGATGGTTGACATGATATATATCCCTATATATCACTATGGTTCTATGTAATGACTGTAAGGGTCAATGCTTGACATAATATATATCCCTATATATCACTATGGTACTATGTAATGACTGTAAGGGTCAATGCTTGACATAATATATATCCCTATATATCACTATGGTTCTATGTAATGACTGTAAGGGTCAATGCTCGACATAATATATATCCCTATATATCACTATGGTACTATGTAATGACTGTAAGGGTCAATGCTTGACATAATATATATCCCTATATATCACTATGGTTCTATGTAATGACTGTAAGGGTCAATGCTCGACATAATATATATCCCTATATATCACTATGGTTCTATGTAATGACTGTAAGGGTCAATGCTCGACATAATATATATCCCTATATATCACTATGGTTCTATGTAATGACTGTAAGGGCCGATGCTTGACATGATATATATCCCTATATATCACTATGGTTCTATGTAATGACTGTAAGGGCCGATGGTTGACATGATATATATCCCTATATATCACTATGGTTCTATGTAATGACTGTAAGGGTCAATGCTCGACATAATATATATCCCTATATATCACTATGGTTCTATGTAATGACTGTAAGGGCCGATGGTTGACATAATATATATCCCTCTATATCACTATGGTTCTATGTAATGACTGTAAGGGTCAATGCTCGACATAATATATATCCCTCTATATCACTATGGTTCTATGTAATGACTGTAAGGGTCAATGCTCGACATAATATATATCCCTATATATCACTATGGTTCTATGTAATGACTGTAAGGGCAGATGGTTGACATGATATATATCCCTATATATCACTATGGTTCTATGTAATGACTGTAAGGGTCAATGCTCAACATAATATATATCCCTATATATCACTATGGTTCTATGTAATGACTGTAAGGGTCAATGCTCGACATAATATATATCCCTATATATCACTATGGTTCTATGTAATGACTGTAAGGGCCGATGGTCGACATAATATATATCCCTATATATCACTATGGTTCTATGTAATGACTGTAAGGGTCAATGCTCGACATAATATATATCCCTATATATCACTATGGTTCTATGTAATGACTGTAAGGGTCAATGCTCGACATAATATATATCCCTCTATATCACTATGGTTCTATGTAATGACTGTAAGGGTCAATGCTCGACATAATATATATCCCTATATATCACTATGGTACTATGTAATGACTGTAAGGGCCGATGGTTGACATGATATATATCCCTATATATCACTATGGTTCTATGTAATGACTGTAAGGGCCGATGCTTGACATGATATATATCCCTATATATCACTATGATTCTATGTAATGACTGTAAGGGTCAATGCTCGACATAATATATATCCCTATATATCACTATGGTTCTATGTAATGACTGTAAGGGTCAATGCTCGACATAATATATATCCCTATATATCACTATGGTACTATGTAATGACTGTAAGGGTCAATGCTCGACATAATATATATCCCTATATATCACTATGGTTCTATGTAATGACTGTAAGGGTCAATGCTCGACATAATATATATCCCTATATATCACTATGGTACTATGTAATGACTGTAAGGGTCAATGCTTGACATAATATATATCCCTATATATCACTATGGTTCTATGTAATGACTGTAAGGGTCAATGCTCGACATAATATATATCCCTATATATCACTATGGTTCTATGTAATGACTGTAAGGGCCGATGGTTGACATGATATATATCCCTATATATCACTATGGTTCTATGTAATGACTGTAAGGGCCGATGGTTGACATGATATATATCCCTATATATCACTATGATTCTATGTAATGACTGTAAGGGTCAATGCTCGACATAATATATATCCCTATATATCACTATGATTCTATGTAATGACTGTAAGGGTCAATGCTCGACATAATATATATCCCTATATATCACTATGATTCTATGTAATGACTGTAAGGGTCAATGCTCGACATAATATATATCCCTATATATCACTATGGTACTATGTAATGACTGTAAGGGTCAATGCTCGACATAATATATATCCCTATATATCACTATGGTTCTATGTAATGACTGTAAGGGTCAATGCTTGACATAATATATATCCCTATATATCACTATGGTACTATGTAATGACTGTAAGGGTCAATGCTTGACATAATATATATCCCTATATATCACTATGGTTCTATGTAATGACTGTAAGGGTCAATGCTCGACATAATATATATCCCTATATATCACTATGGTACTATGTAATGACTGTAAGGGTCAATGCTTGACATAATATATATCCCTATATATCACTATGGTTCTATGTAATGACTGTAAGGGTCAATGCTCGACATAATATATATCCCTATATATCACTATGGTTCTATGTAATGACTGTAAGGGTCAATGCTCGACATAATATATATCCCTATATATCACTATGGTTCTATGTAATGACTGTAAGGGCCGATGCTTGACATGATATATATCCCTATATATCACTATGGTTCTATGTAATGACTGTAAGGGCCGATGGTTGACATGATATATATCCCTATATATCACTATGGTTCTATGTAATGACTGTAAGGGTCAATGCTCGACATAATATATATCCCTATATATCACTATGGTTCTATGTAATGACTGTAAGGGCCGATGGTTGACATAATATATATCCCTCTATATCACTATGGTTCTATGTAATGACTGTAAGGGTCAATGCTCGACATAATATATATCCCTCTATATCACTATGGTTCTATGTAATGACTGTAAGGGTCAATGCTCGACATAATATATATCCCTATATATCACTATGGTTCTATGTAATGACTGTAAGGGCAGATGGTTGACATGATATATATCCCTATATATCACTATGGTTCTATGTAATGACTGTAAGGGTCAATGCTCAACATAATATATATCCCTATATATCACTATGGTTCTATGTAATGACTGTAAGGGTCAATGCTCGACATAATATATATCCCTATATATCACTATGGTTCTATGTAATGACTGTAAGGGCCGATGGTCGACATAATATATATCCCTATATATCACTATGGTTCTATGTAATGACTGTAAGGGTCAATGCTCGACATAATATATATCCCTATATATCACTATGGTTCTATGTAATGACTGTAAGGGTCAATGCTCGACATAATATATATCCCTCTATATCACTATGGTTCTATGTAATGACTGTAAGGGTCAATGCTCGACATAATATATATCCCTATATATCACTATGGTACTATGTAATGACTGTAAGGGCCGATGGTTGACATGATATATATCCCTATATATCACTATGGTTCTATGTAATGACTGTAAGGGCCGATGCTTGACATGATATATATCCCTATATATCACTATGATTCTATGTAATGACTGTAAGGGTCAATGCTCGACATAATATATATCCCTATATATCACTATGGTTCTATGTAATGACTGTAAGGGTCAATGCTCGACATAATATATATCCCTATATATCACTATGGTTCTATGTAATGACTGTAAGGGTCAATGCTCGACATAATATATATCCCTATATATCACTATGATTCTATGTAATGACTGTAAGGGTCAATGCTCGACATAATATATATCCCTATATATCACTATGGTTCTATGTAATGACTGTAAGGGTCAATGCTCGACATAATATATATCCCTATATATCACTATGATTCTATGTAATGACTGTAAGGGTCAATGCTCGACATAATATATATCCCTATATATCACTATGATTCTATGTAATGACTGTAAGGGTCAATGCTCGACATAATATATATCCCTATATATCACTATGGTTCTATGTAATGACTGTAAGGGTCAATGCTCGACATAATATATATCCCTATATATCACTATGGTTCTATGTAATGACTGTAAGGGTCAATGCTCGACATAATATATATCCCTATATATCACTATGGTTCTATGTAATGACTGTAAGGGTCAATGCTCGACATAATATATATCCCTATATATCACTATGGTTCTATGTAATGACTGTAAGGGCCGATGGTTGACATGATATATATCCCTCTATATCACTATGGTTCTATGTAATGACTGTAAGGGTCAATGCTCGACATAATATATATCCCTATATATCACTATGGTTCTATGTAATGACTGTAAGGGCCGATGGTTGACATGATATATATCCCTATATATCACTATGGTTCTATGTAATGACTGTAAGGGCCGATGCTTGACATGATATATATCCCTATATATCACTATGGTTCTATGTAATGACTGTAAAGGTCAATGCTCGACATAATATATATCCCTATATATCACTATGGTTCTATGTAATGACTGTAAGGGTCAATGCTCGACATAATATATATCCCTATATATCACTATGGTTCTATGTAATGACTGTAAGGGCCGATGGTTGACATGATATATATCCCTCTATATCACTATGGTTCTATGTAATGACTGTAAGGGTCAATGCTCGACATAATATATATCCCTATATATCACTATGGTTCTATGTAATGACTGTAAGGGCCGATGGTTGACATGATATATATCCCTATATATCACTATGGTACTATGTAATGACTGTAAGGGTCAATGCTCGACATAATATATATCCCTATATATCACTATGGTACTATGTAATGACTGTAAGGGTCAATGCTCGACATAATATATATCCCTATATATCACTATGGTTCTATGTAATGACTGTAAGGGTCAATGCTCGACATAATATATATCCCTATATATCACTATGGTTCTATGTAATGACTGTAAGGGCCGATGGTTGACATGATATATATCCCTATATATCACTATGGTTCTATGTAATGACTGTAAGGGTCAATGCTCGACATAATATATATCCCTATATATCACTATGGTTCTATGTAATGACTGTAAGGGTCAATGCTCGACATAATATATATCCCTATATATCACTATGGTTCTATGTAATGACTGTAAGGGCCGATGGTTGACATGATATATATCCCTATATATCACTATGGTACTATGTAATGACTGTAAGGGTCAATGCTCGACATAATATATATCCCTATATATCACTATGGTTCTATGTAATGACTGTAAGGGTCAATGCTCGACATAATATATATCCCTATATATCACTATGGTTCTATGTAATGACTGTAAGGGTCAATGCTCGACATAATATATATCCCTATATATCACTATGGTTCTATGTAATGACTGTAAGGGCCGATGGTTGACATGATATATATCCCTCTATATCACTATGGTTCTATGTAATGACTGTAAGGGCCGATGGTTGACATGATATATATCCCTCTATATCACTACGGTTCCATGTAATGACTGTAAGGGCCGATGCTTGACATGATATATATCCCTCTATATCACTATGGTTCTATGTAATGACTGTAAGGGCCGATGCTTGACATGATATATATCCCTCTATATCACTACGGTTCCATGTAATGACTGTAAGGGCCGATGCTTGAAATGATATATATCCCTCTATATCACTACGGTTCTATGTAATGACTGCGGATCCCTCTATATCACTACGGTTCCATGTAATGACTGTAAGGGTCGATGGTTGACATGACTGAGATCCCTCTATATCACTACGGTTGAATGTAATGACTGTAAGGGCTGATGCTAAACATAACGGATATCCCTCTTTATCACTGCAGAGGTACCCAGCTCCCTGTACCCAACCTGTACCCTCTGCCGACGGATGCTCCTAGTGCTTACCGAGGGCTCCAAGCACTTCTCCAGACACCACAACTACTGCAGACCCCACAAACCGCCGCCGCTTGGTTGGGGTCTCGTCGTCTCATACCTACCCTGGACCTCCGAGAAGGCTCCAGGTTCAAGTGGGTGAACCTGTCTTCCCTCAGAGAGCATAGCAGGAACAACTCTTACAAGAGCTAGTGATTATCCAAGGGAGTATGAGGATCATAGCAATCCCACCAATAAATATATAGTGTAACGGATCACCTGGCACCCCGACTGGGTACCTCCGTTAATGGATGCTCCTAGCGCTTCCTGAGGACTCCAAGCACTCTGGCAGACACCACAATCACCGAATCCGAGAAACATAGGAATCCTCTCTAGCATATGAATGCTGTAGACCATTGAATAGGAACCATACGAATAGGCTTGTACTCCTAGCAGTCAACTGGAACAGCATGCAATAAATCCTTCCCCCCAATAATGAGACGACACACCACTTTGAGGGTAAAACAGGAACTCTGGACTGGCTCATCCAGCCTGGCTTTTATTACAATAATCCACATACAGGCCACACCCAGGGGGAGGCATAAAATAACCAATGACATACATGGTTCAGCCCACACATCCCCTCCCCTCAGATAACATTAAACCCAATTATCCGGTACACCTTTTCAGCCAAGTTCTGGATGTACCCCAAAAACAGGGGGTACACCTTTAAATCCAGCATCGCTGGATAGCCCTTATTCAGGGGGACAACATATTCAAAATTCAAGTCATTCGGATGAACGGTTCGTGAGATATGGGGTTCCAAAGATTTGACCGACCGCATGGGTAAAGTATCCGAAAACAGTTCCATGCATTTTGGCCCTGTGGTCGGTAACAAACAAGGGAATGAAAACAGACGAATTGCCTGTGTTATAGAGCCTGGAGAGGGTTTGAATGAATTCCCTTGTTTGTGGGGTTCTTTCTACCGAACGGCGGGTCATTCGGTAGTTTCTATACGAATTTCTGGAAGTATGGAGGTCTCAGCGGTGTTTGCCTAGTCAAGTGTCCGATTTTAGTTCCAGACACTCGACGGCAAAACACAGCTGTTCGGTAGTTTAAGATGGCCGCCGCCACGTGTTTGTTTCCCGAATGGCGGCCACCCAGAAGACAAAGCATACATTACACTGATTGCCAATTACCCGTTTGCAACATTGTTGCAAACTGTAATTGGAGGCACACTTAGTCCTGGGTGGTCTGGTTGTTCGGTAGTTTCACTCAATATAATGAATGGAGTGATTCTACCGAACAATCAGATGAATGCTGCATACATATCCCAGGTTAAACTCAACACATGAATACATATGTAATATTAAAGGCAGTATACTGGAATATGCTCCACAGTCTTAAAGGGACAGTAGCCCCAAAAGTCCATCGCTGATTTTAAAGGGCCAGTAGCAGCAATATAAAGTACAATATGCCCCAAATAACCCAGGGGCCATAGTCAGTAGGTAGGAGGCTAGCAAACAGGCTTCTCCAGGGCCCAGTGGCGAGGTTGGTTTCGCCACATATAGTGATATAGCAATCCCACCAATAAGAGACAGGGACTCTAGATTGAGGGTGAAGAAGAACGGAAGGTTTAATGGAGCATCTGGTCTTTTATACAGTTTCCCCACAAGGTTACGGCCCAGGTGGAACTTGTGGGGCACAGGACATAAAATCAACAAGCCAATAGAAAACGGTGTGATAATGAATAACGCTCCCACATACTGTACAAAATCCCTCCCCTCTGCCTGTGATACAATTAACGAAGACAATGGACTAACTCAATTAACTCTAAGCAGAAAAAACTAATTTTTACAGTCTGGAAAACACCCCAAAACATAACATATATTAATTATAAATATTACATCCCCTGATATCCAAAAATCACCCAAATCAGTTCAGGAAATTCCTGGAAGTCTCTTTTGACCGATCGCACGCATGGCTTCATGCCCAAACCAGCAATACAATCCAATAATATCCCATAACCTTTCCCAATAACTGGACGACCCACAGTATCAGGAGCAGAACTGAACTAACTTTTAAATCACACAACCCCTGCTTTTATGCAATGCTCCTATGCAAGGGAGCCACCCACAAGAATTAGTACATTAACCAATAAAGTACAAGGTACAGCCCACACATCTCCTCCCATCAGCTCATCTGTTAACATAATTAAAATGTACATATTTTTCCCCAAGTTCCAGATGTACATCTCTAAATGGTATCCCCTGATAGCCCTGATCTGGGTGAATAACATATTCAAAAATCACCCAGATCGGACCAGGGGTTCGGGAGTTATGGGGGTTTAAAGTTTTGATCGACCGCACAGGCATCAGTAGCCGAAAATAGTTCCATAAGTTTTGGTCTTACGATCAGTCTCCGTTCGCGGAATAAAAGTCACGAAATGGGGGGTGTGTGCGTGGCCTAACCGAGCACGGAGCTGGATGTGTGTGTGTGTGTAGAGCTCCGCTCAAGCAAAGCTGAGAAAAGCTAACTTCAGCGATCATTTACAAGCGGTACCGATACCAGATCATCCATGGAGAAACGCAACCCCAAAAAAACACAGAAGAAGGGGAATGACAACGGAACCACGGTTCTGGAGCTCTTTGCTCCACATTGGTATTACAGGCCGAGATACACGCACTCGGCCAAAAGACAGGCCGCTTAGAGGAACGCATTGACGGCAACACCAGGGCACACAATGAGGTGGTAGCCCAGGTCAACCGCCTTGCAGCCCGTTTGACTTAACAAGAATTGCAGGTGGAGGACATAGCGAACAGATCACGGCAAAACTATTTGAGAATCTGCGTCCTGCCGGAGAGAGAGGGTGAGGGATCCCTGCAGGAAACGTTGCTCCAGGTGTTCCAGCCTTTGCTACCCGATATCCCGGACAATATGTGGCGCATGGAGAGGGCCCACAGAGCCCTACGGGCAAGGAGACCTGAGCCCAACTCCCCTAGAGACGTTATAATAAAATTCCTCCATTTCCCTACCAAGGAGGCCTTACTGAAGAGAAGCAGAGAGGGACCCATCAGATATCAGGGAGCGGAACTCACCTTGTACCAGGACCTGGTACCGAGCACACTCCAGCGCCGCAGAGACTGGAAAACCATCACAGAGGCACTGCGCTCCGGAAGAATCCGCTACGCTTGGGGTTTCCCCTTTCGCCTGATGGCTTTCCATGGAGGCAGAGTCCACACGCTGATGGTTGGAGGAGACCCACAGCGCTTTGTGATTGAGTTGGGCCTGGAACCACTGAGGAGCTGGTCGGCTGGGCCCCTACAGTCGGAGGAGCTGACGCCCATACCATTGGATTGGCAGAAAGTGGGAACCCGCTGAAGAAAGCAAATGGTATCGTATAATACCCCGGGCTACCAGGGAGGCACACCGGGACTATTTGGGTGGCAGGGTAAAGGGGCCTGCAGGGAGAATGGATATGAATAGGGGTGAGAGGACAAAAAGAGGGAAGAGCCCTATAAGATGGGGTTGGGAGGGAGCATGAAGGTGGGTACGGTACAGAAGGTGAGGGACCTTGCGGGCGGGGGTGGACGATGGAACTTGAGCTATCGAGCGGACACGCATGGAGGTCCCACAAAAGACAAGAGGGACTCATACTTGATCCCAAATAATGCACTCAAGACAGCAGAACAGGGGGATAGGGCAACGACTTTGGGAGGGGGATCAAGGGAAAGTGGGCTATACAACGATGTGTTTGTCAATGCGGGGTGGGAGGGAAAGGGGATATCATTAGGGAAGTTATTAGGCACGCACACTGCCTTGCATCCGGGGATAGGGGGAAGGAGACGGTGAAGTGGTAGGAAGAGGCCGGATCCGAAGGTAGTACAGGTACAAAGACAAGAGGCTATCAGCAGCAGCGGGCCCAAGGAGAGAGGAAGGGAACAACACACACATAGGGGGAAATGCTAAGAAGCCTCAAGGGACTGCAAGATATCCCCTTACAAAAGATATCACTAGCCACCAGGGACAAGAGGGTATATAGCTTTTGCAACATTCATTTATTATAAGTCCTCTTATATTAAAAACAAAACACAAAAAAAAAAAAAACGTCTGTATGTGGATGTGTATATACGTATGTATATTGTAGAATATATATATATATATATATATATATATATATATATATATATATATATATATATATATATATATATATATATATATATACATACATACATACTCTGACAATTAACCACAATACAACGGGTATCTAGTGGAGCCCATTTGGATATAACTTTACCAAAATATGGCCACCTGAACTAGATCCTCAGCAGAAGTGGCACTGAACTGCAGCACCGCTAGGAATACCCCCAAAGATAGGGTCATCGGATGTCAACCGCCCAAAAGATCTTGCATTGAGAGCTCACCCAGTAAGATAGCTCCAGATCTACAGACAGTTGCCTCTAACCACAATAGAATAGCAGAGTAGGGTTAGAAGGGACCTCTCATCCGGGAAGGGTATAGGGCGAACAGGAGGGTGGACCCCGAGGCAGGCCAGGGGTTGCCACCGGGAATGTTTGATCAGATATGCCCTGGGAAGTTCACATAATCTACGGTTATATTGCAAGTTCTTGATATACGCTACAACTGTTTGACAGGTATAAGACATAAATGTATAGGTACCATGAAACATATAACTAACATCTAAAGTCATATATGACAGCAACTCAGCGTTGCGAGGAAGGTTGTGGCCTATGGGACCTCATCTCTTACGGGCGCGGCGCACGGCTGAGATGATGGTACATATACCCCAAAGAGGTCTGGTAGGCGATAAGACCAGACGATGCACATCTTTCCCTAGGTGCGAATCTCTCGTACCTTATTTTCTCTCTCTTTCTTTCCTATCTTCTTTTTTTATCCTTGGCAGTTGGGCCGGGTGGGGGCGCGGGGGCGTTAGGTGGGGGGTTTAATACACTAGAAAAACCCTTAAGTAGGACTGATGGCGATTAAATTAGTATCTCTGAACGCACGGGGATTGAATGCCCCTCAAAAGAGGCACATGCTCTATAGGGAATTGAAGCGGACAAAGGCAGACATTGCCTTTGTCCAGGAGACACATGCCAAAACACACACAGTTGAGACTAAGAGATCACATATACACGGGTTCATACGAGTCCCGAACGTACAGTAAACTAAACGGAGTGGCCATATTAATTAGGAAGAGCTGTCCCCTACAGATTAACTCAACTGACATGGACTCTGACGGACGCTACATTATAGTAACGGGGACCCTTTATTCCCATAGCATCCACTTGATCAACGTATACGCTTCTAATCAACCTGACCCGGGATTCTGGGATACACTTCAAAATAAAATAAGGGCATGACCCGGGATGATTTTAATGCAACACAGAGTCCAGCGATAGAAAGGAGCTCAATTAGAGGAGTTCCAAGATCACAGGGCAGAGGGAGCCAGGATAAACTGTTACATAAATTTATGAAAGACACAGGCCTGATAGACGCTTGGAGGGTGCAACACCAAGGGGACGTGGAGTTCACCTTTTATTAATCCCCCCACTCGACATACTCCAGGATAAATCTTTTCCTGACTAATGCTACATGCTTCTCGAGAGTCACAGCCACATCGGTAAGGTCCATCACGTGGTCGGACCACGCAGAGGTATCGATCACTTTGGGGAATTTATGTGTGTCATCCCCCTGGACATGAAAACTCAACACATCTTTGTTGAGAGATCCAGAACTGGTGGCACAAATACACAAAGAGATTGGGGAATACTTTGAGACCAATACCACCCCAGACATACAAGTTAGCACTATATGGGCAGCGCACAAGACTGTGTAAGGGGAACTCTAATTAAGTTGGCGACGAGGAAGAAAAAACAAAAAGCAGAGGCTCTGGAAACGCTACTAACGAAACTCAAGACCTTAGAGCATAAACACCAAACGAGTCCCAACCAAGACACTTTGAGACAGATAGAGGAGGGGAGACGGACCGTGCGACAACTACTATTAGACGACACAGCTAGGGCCATGACCTGGTCCAAACGGACCTTCTACAAGAAAGGAAATAAGATGGACACACTGCTGGCCAGGACCTTGAAATCCCGACAAAATCGCACACACATAACATCCATTAAACACAACGATGGGACGATAAAAACCTTACCCCGAGACATAGTGTCAGTCTTTACAGACTTTTATAAGACATTATACGATCACTCCCCGGGTGACAGACAGGAGGAACCTAGGGGGGAGATGGACAGAACAGATGGAGGTGGACGCGGCGGCCTGCGGGGTAGACCCTGAGGGACAGACAGGCGATTCCCTCTCGAGGAGCGTGCTCTTCTCTCTCTCCCTCTCAGCTTCTCGCGATCAAGCCCTTGACCGCCTAAGGATTCTTCTCTCTCTCCTTTCCTATTCTTTCTTCTTCTCCACTCTCTTGACCCTTTTATATGGGGCACTTGTAGGATAGAGTGCCGATAAGCACGCAACACATACATCAGATTTGGGCAGGCCTGGGGGGCGCAGAGGGGTACAGCTGAACAAGAAGTAGGGAGAGCAGACGGGCGAGGGACACAACAACCTACAGATCTGCACCCGAGGGCGAGATAACAAATGCGGTGCGAAAATACGCATCAGAGGCACATACACAATAGAGTACGTACGGAAATCGTGCTTCTATAATATAAAAATCTTGATGAAAGGTGAAATCTGGCCGCAGAGAATTTAACAGCATACACATGCTCATGCAGCATACACAAGTCTCATGGTTAGAATGGGTCTTTAATACAATGATGCATATGGGCTTCTGCGCAAGCCAAAATGTGAATATTATGCCACTGTTCCTGTCATGTAAAAATAAAGAATTAAAAAAAATAAAAAAATAAACTCACAAAATGTTTGTCATCCATGGCCATTTTGGTGTTAGTGTGAATCACCATTTTGCATTAATCTTTCTACCGAATGGCGGCTCGTTCGGTAGTTTCGGCACAAATTTATGGAAGTCTGGAGGTCTCAGCGGTGTTTGCCTAGTCGAGTGTCCGATTTTAGTTCCAGACACTCGACGGCAAAACACCGCTGTTCGGGAGATTAAGATGGCCGCCGCCGCCGCCGCCACGTGTAAAACTCCTGAAATGGTGGCCACCCAGAGCGTTTGTGAGTTTCCACTTAAGAGGTAATAAAACTAATTGGGGGGTTGATTGAAGCCACACTTTGTATCAGGGTGGTCTGGTGTTCGGTAGATTTAGTTCGTACGACGAATGCAATGGGTCAATATAGTTTTATGGGGACAATCAAACGAATGCTTCATACACTGAAGATATATATAGCAGCAAAGTACCGAAAGCATTTTAAACACCCAGTTTTGCAGACAGCTCAATGTCCTTTGCTGCATAAGTTATATAGTCCAAAGTCTCTGCAATGTTATAGTATATGTCCTTGGCTGGTTCTTAAAGGGCCAGCAGTGCCATACAAAATCCCATTAAGCCGAGCCATTGTTTTTAAAGGGTCCCATCTTCCCGGGACCATAATCACTGGGCAGGCGGCGAGCAAGCAGCCCCCTACAGGAAACCGGGGCAGACTCTTGTACAGGGGCTAGTCCGCTACACTCGACATGACTGATATCCCTCTATATCACTACGGTTCTATGTAATCTCTGCAAGGGCCGATGCTCGACATGACTGATATCCCTCCATATCACTATGGCTATGTAATGACTGTATGGCTATGTAATGACTGTAAGGGTTGATTGCTCAACATAACTGATATCCCTCTATGTCACTACGCTTCAATGTAACCGTTCCTGTGGGACTGACTTCCCTCCTCTGTTAGATGCTCACCCAGTCTCCATTCCTTCAAAAAATCATTAAAAACCCACTTCTTCATAAAAGCGTATCAATTAAACTGTTAATAGCTCCCAACTGATTCCTCTCTTGCAACTGTCATTAGTCTAATACTATCCTTACCTTTTGTGTCACTTTATCCCACTCCCTCTAGCATGTGCGCTCATTGAGAAGGGCCCTCAACCCCTCTGTTCCTGTGTGTCCAACTTGTCTGGTTACAACTACATGTCTGTTCGTCCACCCACTGTAAAGCGCTGCGGAACTTGTTGTCGCTATATAAATAACATAATAATAATAATAATTACTGTAAGGTTCGATGCTCGACATGATGGATATCCCTCTATATCACTATGGTTCTATGTAAGGACTGTAAAGGTCGATGCTCAACATGACGGTGGATATCCCTCTATAGCACTACGGTTCTATGTAATGGCTGTATAGATGTTTCAATCTTAGAAGCTATGGAACAGTTAGTAAATGTTCACTTTGATTGTCCTAGATCTCACACTGGGCAGTTCACATAGAATGTTCTAGATCGGTACTCACCGTCCACCATATCGGCCTTCTCTCTCTCTCCCGGGAGCTGCCCCTCATGGGTGTCAGATTCAGCTCCCTGCACTTCCCCAGTTACAATAGAAAGCTGGGAAGGAAAAAATAAATTAGACAGGACCGGGACAGGACAGAGGTTGAATCAGGGGGTATATAAAGCTGAAAGTCAGAGCTAATGGAGCCATAAGAAGTAGGAGTGTTTCAGCTTGGGGAGAGGTTTATTTAAAGGACATCATAAGCACCTTTACATGTATCATTACAGCTCAGCGCGTTGGCACAGCTCAGCATGTTATTACAGCTCAGCGTGTTATTACAGCTCAGTGTATTATTACAGCTCATTGTTATGGTGCTATAATTCTTCCAAAGAAGTTATGAAGTACCTGAAAGGAATGAAGGCAAGTCAGAGTAGCCAGATCTTGCTAGCCCACACAGATATTTTGGCTATAAATAAGCAAGTAAAACTTGGTGATAGAGGGGGAGAGTTCTGAGGAGACCGTACAGTTTTTGCTAAACATGTTTGATGTAGACTGGGATAACTGTACCCAGAGTACCAAAATCAAAAGGATAATCTGTCCGGTTGTGGTGCTTGCAAATTCCCTTTTTTATAAAACATATAGGAAGCTGGGATTTTAAGTGGTGGAATCGAGTGAAATGGTTGGTCTAGATGCATTTGTTGTATGAGTTTGAACAGAGCTAGGCTACAACATGGGTCCAAGATTTAGACTAGTGGGTGGTAAGTGGACTTACTCCCTTATGGTTCTGGTTGTTAAAAATGTGTTTGGAATCAAAGGATGAGGAAAGGAGATAACGGACTGGTTATTGGCTAAGCTGGGGAAACGTACTAACCTGCTCGCATTGCCCGTATAGGTCCAGAAGTACATAACATGTGTCTGGCAGATCTTGAGCGCCCACTCCCTGGTCCAGCCCATTTACATAGAGGTGAAGTCCACCAGTTGAGTCCAACAAAAGACCAAGACATGTTCCCTCAGGGCAAAGGTCTAGGTTTGGTCCATAACCCTCTCGAATCTATAGAAAGAAAGAATTAGGGAACAAGGTGAAAGCTATACACAGACTGTAACGGATCACCTGGCACCCCGACTGGGTACCTCTGTTGATGGATGCTCCTAGTGCTTCCTGAGGGCTCCAAGCACTCCACTGCAGACCAAATCTCTCTTCCTTCAAAGAGCAAAGCAGGAACAAGCTCTTAAAAGAGCTTAGTGATTATAGCCACGGAAGTATACAGCGTATAGCAATCCCCAGTGTATATGCAGCCTTTCCCCCCACATATGAGACGAGGCTCTATGTTGAGGGTAAAACAGTAACTCAGCATTCTGAGGGTTTATTGGCACTTATATACAAGTTTTACAACAAGGTTACCACCCACGTGGACCTTGTGGTACACAGGACATGCAGTTACAATAGCCAATCAAAACATTACAGTACAGTCAGACACTCCCAGCTAAGGCACACAAACCCTCCGTTCTGCCAGTGATATAATAACTTAATTATCACAGGCAGAAAATATACAGTTTTACACAATATTCCTAACTTCCAAACCATACATACAATTCACATAAAAGTTATATATTCGGAACCAGCATAAATTAGAGGCAGACCGGGAGCACCCGATCGCGCTGTCCCTGCAGCTGTGATTGCTATGACAGGCTGTCAGAGCGAGCACATGTGCTGCGGGGACTCACCATCGCCTTCCCTGCTCTTCTGGGTTCTGTGTGAAGTGCAGGGAGACGGATCAGTGATGATCTGCTTCCCTGTAAAAAAATAAAGTAAAAGTAAAATCCCACCCCCTTTACCCATTTTAAATAAAAATTAACCCCTTCCCTGCCAATTGATCACTGACTACAGTGATCAATTGGCAGGCACTACATTTTACTGTGATCTGATTTTGTTTTTTTAACCCCTGAGGGTCAACTTTTATTTTTTGTTACCCTCAGGGGATAATTTTATTTGATATATTTAGCTAGCTGGGGTGGGTGGAAGTTAGTGGGGAATTGGGGAATTTGGTATTAGGCTAGCTAGGGGTTAACATAAAAAACAAAAGTTTTTAAAAAAGTTTCAACATTTTTTAAAAAGTAAAAAAAATCCCACCCTCCTTTACCCAGTCCTAATAAAAATTAACCCCTTCCCTGCCATTTGATCACTACCTACTGTGATCCGATTTTTTTTAATTTTTTTTTTTAAACTCGGGGGTTCAATTTATTTAATTAATTAATTTAAATATTTTAAAATGATATATTTTGCTAGGTGGGGTGGGTGGGAGTGTGGCGAAACCAGCTTCGCCACTGTGAACTGGAGAGGCCTGGCTGCTAGCCTCCTGCCCGCTGACTATGGCCCCTGGACATATTGCACTTTAGAAACTATATTTGGGCATGTAATAATTTGTATTGCTGCTGCTGGCCCTTTAAAAGCAGCGATGGACATATTGGAACTTTTGGGACTACTGTACCTTTAAGACTGTGGAGCGTAGTACAGTAATCCTGCCTTTAATACTTTCATGTCATGTATGTATTTTTGTATGCAGTTAACCTGGGTTATATATATATATGCAGCCTTCATCTGATTGTTCGGTAGAATCACTCCATTCATTGTATTGAGGAAACTACCGAACAACCAGACCACCCAGGACTAAGTGTGCCTCCAATTACCGTTTGCAACAATGTTGCAAACAGGTAATTGGCAATCCATGTAATGTGTTCTGTGTCCTCTGGGTGGCCGCCATTCAGGGAACCAACACGTGGCGGCGGCCATCTTTAACTACCGAACAGCGGTGTTTTGCCGTCGAGTGTCTGGAACTGAAATCGGACACTTGACTAGGCAAACACCGCTGAGACCTCCATACTTCCAGAAATTCGTATGAAAACTACCGAATGACCCGCCGTTCGGTAGAAAGAACCCCACAAACAAGGGAATTCATTCAAACCCTCTCCAGGCTCTATAACACAGGCAATTCGCCTGTTTTCATTCCCTTGTTTGTGACCGACCGCAGGGCCAAAATGCATGGAACTGTTTTCGGATACTTTACCCATGCGGTCGGTCAAATCTTTGGAACTTCATATCTCCCGAACTGTTCATCCGAATGACCTGATTCTTGGATATGTTGTCCCCCTGAATAAGGGCTATCAGGGGATACCTGTTTTGGAGGTGTAGCATAGGTATTTGGGGTACATCCAGGAATTGGGGAAAAAGGTGTACAGTATAATTGTGTTAAGTGTTAATCTAAGGGGAGGAAATGTGTGGGAGGTACATCCATGTGATTGGTTAATTTCATCCTCCCCCTGGGAGTGTCCTGTATGTACTTGTTGGTAATAAAAGCCAGACTGGGTGTCCCAGTCTAGAGTCTTGCTTAACCCTCAAAGCGATGTGTCGTCTCGGTCTTTGGGGGAATGGGATTGTATGCTGACTGCCAAGAGTGTAAGCCGATGTCTGCTTTTCTTGTTCAGCTGTTCCAGTGTTCGTGTGGTTCCAGTCGGGAGAATGGTGTTTGCAGTAGCTGCCTGTGCATCTGGAAAGGGGATTATCGCCTAAACTGGGTTTTATCCTCTTGTAAGTGAAACGGTCCGTTACAATTGGTGGCAGCGGTGGGATCGTTCCTACAACCAGAGGGACAGCTACAGACAACACCATTTCTGGATTACAAATTGAGGGCAACGCTAGTATCCGTACAGCGACCCTATCTACAAAGGAACTCAGAAAATGGAGGAGAAGTTGCAGGATAGATTGTACGGTTCCGTACTCCGGAGGTCTAGAGCAATGTCAGAAGAGGACATGTTGATGTACAGAGAGACTGTCAGAGCCGAATTGTGGGACGAAGCCCTAGAGGAAGTACAGTATTCACGAGGGGATCAGCGCCGCAGCAGAAGGCAGCGAATTCTGGCTAGAATGGCAGAGCGGATGCCCCTCCTGAGAAATCAGACCACAGAAAAGTGGGTGACTAGACTCGAGATTCTAGTATACGCAGAACTGGTGCTCGACGACGCATACCAGGCGCTACAGTGGTACGCGGCTCAGTGTGTCCCCAGGATGGCAGAGTATGAGTTCCCAGAAGGCGGAGATTACACTGGCCCCGGTCTATTTTGGGATAATAGTGGTGACGAGGACTTTGGGGAAGATACCGACTATCGTTTTTGGGACCTGTACGGCATCCGAGAGAACATGCTGGGTCTCTTTGGCGCTATTGACCTCGAGGCAGACCTACGATATTTAGTTAACCAGGAATGGAACCTGGAGGGGGATTACCTGCGACTCATCAATGAGGCCTGGGAAGAGACAACCGGCCCTCCCGCCCAACAGCAACCAGCAGTACCCGAGGTAGCAGAGTTCCTAGACTGGTCCTGTGAGCAACCCCAGGGAGATGAAGGTGTCGTCCTTCCTCCCCAGCGGCAGTTACAGGGGGCAGAGGTTGTTGTTCCTGCCCCCCAGCAGCAAAGTGAGATGCCAAGAAGGCAGTGTGAAGGGAAGGGAGAGGAGAGCAGCGTCCTCCCTCCCCAGCGGCAATGTGTGCCCCAGGGAGCTGATGGTGTCGTCCATCCTCCCCAGCAGCCGTGTGTGTCCAAAGGAGCCGAAGGTGCAGTCCTTCCTCCCCAGCGGCAGGCTGAGTTACAGGGGGCAGAGGTTGTTGTTCCTGCCCCCCAGCAGCAAAGTGATATGCCAAGAAGGCAGTGTGAAGGGAAGGGAGAGGAGAGCAGCGTCCTCCCTCCCCAGCGGCAATGTGTGCCCCAGGGAGCTGATGGTGTCGTCCATCCTCCCCAGCAGCCGTGTGTGTCCAAGGGAGCCGAAGGTGCAGTCCTTCCTCCCCAGCGGCAGTTTACCGTCCAGAGAGAGGAGCTTGTTACACCCTCTCTCCAGCGGCAGCCTAACTCACCAAGGGGAGATGTTAAGCCCCACAACTGTGCAGATGGGACCGTAGTCTCTGCACTTACAGCACAAGGGATAGGGACGGTCGGTCCTGTTCCCCAGCCTCAGTGTGATGGATCCAAAGGGGAGACAGTCGGTCTCCCCCTCCGGCAGTCGAGCTGCGCACCTAACGGGGAGACAGCCAGTCTCCAGCAACCAGACGCCCACCAGACTACTCCCGTGGTAGTGCTGGCAACAGGACAGAGTACCGCTGGTCTCTGCCCCCTCAGCAACCCACCAAGGCAGCCTACCCGTCTCCCACCCAGCAGTGGTGAAACACCAGAACTTGGACAAAATCCTTCCTCACCCAGATGTAGTAACCGGTTAGTGTGGGTGGGCTGCTCTGTTATTTCTGTTTTGTGGGTGGGTTGCTGGACTAACCAGGGCACTGACCGGCAGAAAGTCAGGTACCCTGTTAGTCTAATTGGCCAAGGGGAGAAATGTGGCGAAACCAGCTTCGCCACTGTGAACTGGAGAGGCCTGGCTGCTAGCCTCCTGCCCGCTGACTATGGCCCCTGGACATATTGCACTTTAGAAACTATATTTGGGCATGTAATAATTTGTATTGCTGCTGCTGGCCCTTTAAAAGCAGCGATGGACATATTGGAACTTTTGGGACTACTGTACCTTTAAGACTGTGGAGCGTAGTACAGTAATCCTGCCTTTAATACTTTCATGTCATGTATGTATTTTTGTATGCAGTTAACCTGGGTTATATATATATATGCAGCCTTCATCTGATTGTTCGGTAGAATCACTCCATTCATTGTATTGAGGAAACTACCGAACAACCAGACCACCCAGGATTAAGTATGCCTCCAATTACCGTTTGCAACAATGTTGCAAACGGGTAATTGGCAATCATGTAATGTGTTCTGTGTCCTCTGGGTGGCCGCCATTCAGGAAACAACCACGTGGCGGCGGCCATCTTAAACTACCGAACAGCGGTGTTTTGCCGTCGAGTGTCTGGAACTAAAATCGGACACTTGACTAGGCAAACACCGCTGAGACCTCCATACTTCCAGAAATTCGTATGAAAACTACCGAATGACCCGCCGTTCGGTAGAAAGAACCCCACAAACAAGGGAATTCATTCAAACCCTCTCCAGGCTCTATAACACAGGCAATTCGCCTGTTTTCATTCCCTTGTTTGTGACCGACCGCAGGGCCAAAATGCATGGAACTGTTTTCGGATACTTTACCCATGCGGTCGGTCAAATCTTTGGAACTTCATATCTCCCGAACTGTTCATCCGAATGACCTGATTCTTGGATATGTTGTCCCCCTGAATAAGGGCTATCAGGGGATACCTGTTTTGGAGGTGTAGCATAGGTATTTGGGGTACATCCAGGAATTGGGGAAAAAGGTGTACAGTATAATTGTGTTAAGTGTTAATCTAAGGGGAGGAAATGTGTGGGAGGTACATCCATGTGATTGGTTAATTTCATCCTCCCCCTGGGAGTGTCCTGTATGTACTTGTTGGTAATAAAAGCCAGACTGGGTGTCCCAGTCTAGAGTCTTGCTTAACCCTCAAAGCGATGTGTCGTCTCGGTCTTTGGGGGAATGGGATTGTATGCTGACTGCCAAGAGTGTAAGCCGATGTCTGCTTTTCTTGTTCAGCTGTTCCAGTGTTCGTGTGGTTCCAGTCGGGAGAATGGTGTTTGCAGTAGCTGCCTGTGCATCTGGAAAGGGGATTATCGCCTAAACTGGGTTTTATCCTCTTGTAAGTGAAACGGTCCGTTACAGGGAGTTATAGGAAATTGGGGAATTTATGGTTAGTGCCGCTTACTGCTAGTTAGGGGTTAACAGTAAAAAAAAAGTTAAATCTGTAAAAAAAAGTTTTAAGAAAGTTTAGAAAAATTAATAAGCAAAAAAAAAAGTTTAAAAACTAGTTTTAAAAAGTAAAAAAATACCTTTAAAAATGCTCATTACCACTACACCTGGAACAAACTAGAGAAAATAATGATCCCACGCTAAGGTTCAAACTACGCCTTTTGAATTACACCGGGGTCTATCTTTTAATAAATAGTATGTGTTTGTGGGGAAGTTTCAATAACCAACCATCTAAACTACTCCAAATTGGAACATGGACACAGCATAAAACTTCAAAGTTAGAAAAAAACTGAATGGCTGCGCCTCAAGTGTGCCCCTTCAACATCCACATATACCTGGCAAAGGTACATACGGGGGTATTGCTGTACTCAGACGACAAAGCTGAGCAACATATGAAGTATTATACAGTCTTAGCATGCATAAGGTTTGCAAAATATACTGTGCAAACTCACTTTGTGTGTCAAAAGGCAGAACAAATGCTTATTACACTTGCTACAAGCTAGCGGAAAAATGAACCCACGCTAAGGTTCAAAATATGCCTTTTGAAATACCCTGGGATGTCTTCTTTAAGAAATGGTATGCCTTTATGGTGTAGTTGCAATATGTAGCCTGCTCAAGTGCTCCAAAGTAGGACACGGACGCATCAAAACCCTCCATGAAAATTTACACTTAAAAACCTGAACTTGTCACGTCTCTTTTACAGCACTGTAACTTCACAAAATAGTGTCTAGGTCGTACATTGGGCATATTGTTTTACTCAGAAGGTGTAACCGAGTATAATTTGGGAATTTTTATGACAGAGGTACATATTAAGTGTAAGAAATACTCAGCCAAAATGCAACATATATGTAAAAATGCAATCCACCCCCCCACCACAAACATTAACATAAATTAGTGAAAAAATAGTGACAAGTTAAGGTACAATATACACCATATAAGATACCATGGGGTGTCTGCTTTATCAAAGGAAAGCCCTTTGTGGGGTTATTTGAACAGTCACACTGCTATAATTCCCTAAAATGAGACATAGGCCGGTTAAATCCACCTTCGAAAATTCTAACTATAGAAACTGAAATAGCCTTGTCTCTTATATGGCACTGTAGCTTTACAGAAAAGTGCCAAAGGCATACAATGGGGGTATTGTTATACATGCTTTATATCGTTATTCCTGCTTTACGAAATACACATTACAAAAACCTTGTTATTTGTGTATATGCCAAAATAAAGAAAAAACACAATTTTACTCCAATATTTAGCAGAGATTGGCGATAAAATGGCTACGTAAAAAGTGTCAAACTAACCTTAGGTAAATAGCCTGTGATGTATACTTTATATAAATATATACTTTTGTGTGGCAAATTTTGTTTTCTGCAATGGCTACTAAACCTACAAGACAAACATACCAACTTCTAAAATTGCTGCAAATTTAAATTTTATTTTAATCCTTGTATTGTGATCTGTAGCTTTCAAAATAAGCTGAAATCCTACACATATGATGTACTCTATAAATCAAGACACAAATGAATTTATTTTGAATTAATTTTTTCTAAACTGGACACGCTGTTATTGACAAAACTGTGGGATTTTGTTTTTTGATTTTTTTTGTCATTTTTATATAATTAATGAGGATGTGTCTATGTATTTGTGACATCAAATTAAAGCCCTGTTTGCCCTCTAAAAAACTATGTATTATATGTGTTGGTGCAATAAATGACAGAGATGCAAATTGCGTTTGAATACAAACCGCAAAAAAATGGAAAAATGGCTTTTGTCCTTAAGCGTTAATGGATATAATATCAATGAAGAAATATTATTTACTAACGTTAGTGGAATATGTGTAATAGACCTGTATAAATAATATTACTATGTGCTACACACCAGACACCAATGACAGATAACACTAAGTCATTTTACGTCAAATTCTAATTTTACGACCACAAAACCAGACGCTCTGGCTGGTTGAAATTAACCAAAGCGCTTTGAAGTGGCATGTCTTTGATGGACGGTTATCCATAAAAGATAACCAAGATGACGTCAAACGCATCACGAAATTCAGTTAACCCATTATACAACAAGGTAAATGGACCCCCTGACAAGAATTTTCGGTGATGTTATTGCGCCATCTACTGACCAAAATCTAGATACTAGTCTGTAGGGAAGACACGCCCACAGTTCTCTATCGGTCCTATCAACTAGTGACGTATAGAGAACTTCAAATTTACCAATAATATATTGTCTTTTTTCCACATGCAGGAATGGAATTTTTATAACCATATATTCCTTAGCTAATTATGATTTCTAATAATTGAAATCTGACCAACATTTATCCAGATATATATACCCGCTATTCGCAAAAATTAATTAATTTTAATTAAATTAAATAAAAACCAGCATGTAGCGGAACCCACCTCGCCACTGGACATTGGAGAGGCCTGGCTGCCCGCCTCCTGCCTGCTGACTATGGCCCCTGGTAAATTTGTACTTTTGAATGCAATATTTGGGCATGTGGTATTTTATATTGCTGCTACTGGCCCATAAAGGGCCATCCGTGGACATATGACTTTTAGGAACAATGCCCCTTTAAGACTGTGTAGCAGATTGCATTCAGGCTGTCTTAAATATTATGTTATTATGCGTTCGGTAAATTGTATATGTGTATGCAGCATTCGTTTGATTGTTCGGTAGAATCACTCCATTCATTATATTGAGTGAAACTACCGAACAACCAGACCACCTAGGAATAAGTGTGCCTCCAATTACCGTTTGCAACAATGTTGCAAACGGGTAATTGGCCATTTATGTAATGTGTTCTTCGTCCTCTGGGTGGCCGCCATTCGGGAAACAAACACGTGGCGGCGGCCATCTTAAATTCCCAAACAGCGGTGTTTTGCCGTTGAGTGTCTGGAACTAAAATCGGACACTCGACTAGGCAAACACCGCTGAGACCTCCAGACTTCCAGCAAATCGTGTAGAAAGAACCCCACGAACAAGGGGATTCATTCGAATCCTCCCCAGGCTCCATAACCCAGGCAATCCGTGCGTTTTCATTCCCTTTTCTGTGACCGACTGCAGGGCCAAAATACATGGAACTATTTTCGGATACTTTTGCCATGCGGTCGGTCAAAACTTTAACCCTCCATAATTCCCGAACCCCTGGTCCGATCTGGGTGATTTTTGGATATGTGTCTCACCCAGGATATGTGTCTACCAGGGGATGTAACATTTAAAGGGGTAACCCTATGTTTAGGGGTACATCCAGAAACCCAGGGAATGTGTGTCTGGAATAATGGGATTATGTGTCACACTAAGAGGAAGAGATGTGTGGGAGGTAACTGGTACATTATTGGCTGTGGTACTAATTGTTGTGGATCCCTCCCTTGCATGGGAGAATGTCTTAAAAGGAGGTTGTGTGAATAAATCTAGAGTTCCTGCTTAACCCTCAAAGTGAAGTGTTGTCTCATTATTGTGGGAGGATTTATAGTATGCTGTTCCAGTTTGACTGCTAGGAGTGTAAACCTATTCGCATGGTCTGTCCTATTCGGCTGTATACAGCATTCATATGCTTTAGAGAATTTATATGTTTCACCGGTTCGGTGGTTGTGGTGTCTGCTGCAGTGCTTGGAGTCCTCAGGAAGTGCTAGGAGCATCCTTCAACTGAGGTACCCAGTCGGGGTGCCCGTCGATCCGTTACACAGCATAATTACCAGTTATGTTGTAGAATTTCTCTTTTTCAGGCTTGGATATGTATCCCATAAATGGTGAATGAGAGTATGATGAGAATTGTGGGAAAAATAAAGTTTTCAGCGTTCTGAAGTTGTGTTAGTTGGAAATGATACAAAGAATTAGGTGTGTGCAGCTTTGGTTCCAGATGTTAGATCTTAGATGTTAGGTGTGAGTCCATCCTCAGAGTGAGAGTGTATCGGCGTCTGAGTGAGTTTGAGAGTTCCAGAGTGTTCCTCTCTCTCTCTCCTTTGTCCTTAATTTTTAAAGGAGAAGTTCTCTATACGTCACTAGTTGATAGAACCGATAAAGAACTGTGAGCGTGTCTTCCCTACAGACTATCAACTAGATTTTGGTCAGTAGATGGCGCAATTACATCACCGAAAATTCTTTTCAGGGGGTCCATTTACCTTTTTGTATAATAGGTTAACAGTTTTTCGTGATGCGTTTGACATCATCTTGGTTATCCTTTATGGATAACCGTCCGAAGACATGTCACTTCAAAGCCTTTTGACGCTAATTTCAACCAGACAGAGCGTCTGGTTTTGTGGTCGTAACACTAGAATTTGACACCTCTAGCCTTAATTTCACCCTTCCTTACAATGGAACTTTGCAAGATTCCGTTAGTTTTTAGAAAATAAAATTACTTAGTGCTATCTGTCATTGGTGTCTGGTGTGTAGCACATAGTAATATTATTTATACATGTCTATTACACATATTCCACTAACGTTAGTAAATAATATGACATTTCTTCATTGATATTATGACCATTAATATTCTATAATTTTTTATTTTTTTTTGGACATTCTGTTTTTATTGAGTTTTTCACACTTAAAGATTGAGCTTTACAGAAAGGAAACATGTGTTAGGCGGAACATTGGTCACTTATTTACCCCTCCGTATGTTTGTCAGCGGATTTGTTTGTTGTGGGGTTTGTGCCGTTGTACAATGATGTTGCGTCTCTTGTTTGTGCATCATGTTCAGTGGGTAGCTGGTGTGGTTAATTTCTGTGGTCGGTTTGTGTGCCTGTGTGGCGTTGCATTTTAGTCAGTCGATACCTTTTGTGCAGGCACCTTTTTAGATGGCCATAGTATATATCAACATAAAGAACTTGAATAGCATAGTAACAAAATGTAAACATACGTTTAACTTCAAGTACAAGCAATTGTAACAATTGGTCTCGAGGGTTGGGTCTTGGGTCTATTGAGATTTCTGAGGGTTCCTATTTGGGGTTTTGGTTGCTTGTGTGGGCTAGTTGTGGAGTTGCCTGTTACGGACCGTTTCAGCATAAAAGGGGAAAAATCCGTTTAGGCGATAACCCCCTTTTCCAAACAGGCACAGCTACTGCAGAACATCAAAACTCACGAACTGGATATAGATGAATAAGGTAGCACTCCAGCTGGAACCTCACGAATAGCTGCTAGCAGATGAATAGGAAAAGCAGACATCAGCTTACACTCCTTAGCAATCAATCTCCAACAGCATACAGTGAATCCCCCCAAGAACGAGACAAGGCTCCGTGTTGAGGGTCAAGCAGTGGTCTGTTTATTCAGGGCTACCTGCCCCTGTATTTATGCAGGTCTCCCACCTGGTGGACACTCCCCTAGGGGACCAGATGGAAGACTGAAACAGCAGACAGACATGTATCATTTTCGTACACACAGCCACAATACTTTCCCACCATGCATCTTGGTTTCTTCCTCCCTGCCCTGGAGATAATTAATGAAGTAATTCAATTATCTCCTAAGACAAAGGCCAGACTCCATTATGCACATGGTGACACAGAAACAGACTATCACTTTAAAATACATACAGACACATTTTATACATAAAACACAGACATGTAACATATCCCCAGATAGCTCAGGTCTGGGTGCACATTATTAGGTGAATGGCACCCAGATCACACAAATACATTTTAATTGCCATGGAGCTAAAGTCTTTAATTATACGAACAGGCTCCATGGCAGGCTATCTGGGTTACTACAGTTCACATAAAACATAAACTACCGAATTTCCCTGCATTCACCAAATTCATACGAATGAGAACCAGGGGCTGGAGGTTCAGCGGTGCCTGCACGGAAAAGTGTCCGATTTTGGTGCATGAAAGCCGGGCAGAAAAGTGCTGGCTGCCCGGGGAGCTCCAGAACAGCGCTAAGTGTAACAGCGGCCACACAGTTAACAGGCAATTAACCGCAGCTTCAGGGAGGTAAATTGGCAGCACACTCCAGCTTCTGGGTGGCCAATTAACAACGCCGGCCGGCTTCCCACGGCTCTGGGGAGGTTGGTGAACGGCTGTTTGTTCGGTAGGTGACATCTACCGAACTGCTGTGCAGAAAGGGAGAAATAAATCCTTCTGCACAGTAAAATTAACCCTTTAGCTGCCGGTCCATAATCCAAAGGCAGCAGGCGGGCAACCAGGCTCCTCCAATACAATGTGGCGAGATTGGTTTCGTCACATCTCTCCCCCTTTCCAAAAAGACTAACAGGGTACCTGACCTCCTGCCGGTCAGTGCCCTTGTTAGTCCAGCAACCCACCCACAAAGCAGAAAAAACAGTACAGCCCACCCACAATAAATGGTTACTACACCTGGGTAAGGGAGAATCTTGTCCATGTCCAGGTGCCTCACCACGGCTGTGTGGGGGACCGGTAAGCTGCCTTGGTGGGTTGCTGAGTGGGCAGGGACCAGCGGTACTCTGTCCTGGTGCCAGCACTACCCCCGGAGTAGTCTGGTTGGAGCCTGGTTGCTGGAGACGGGCTGTCTCCCCCTTAGTTGCATAGCTCTGTCGTGGGGGGGTAGGACCGACCATCCCTACCCCCTGTGTGGTAAGTGCAGAGACCACGGTCCCATCTGCACTGGTGGGGGGTTTACAGTCTCCCCCTGGTACATTAAGCTGCCGCTGGGGAGAGGGGGTAACAAGCTCCTCTCCCGATAGAACACTCTGCCCATTAATGGGAGAGGTGGTAACAAGCTCCTCTCCCATACATATTCCTAGTCTTTGCGGAGGGAGACCGACTGTCTCTCCTCCCAATACAGAGTCCTGCCGCTGGGGAAAGGAGACAGGGCTCTCTATTCCCTGCTGGATACTCTGCCGCTGGAGAATGGAGACTGGGCTCCCAATTCCCGAAAACTCACGCTGCCGCTGGGGAGGGAGGACGCTGCTCTCCTCTCCCTGTATTCCACATTGCCCTCCTGGCATATCACTCTGCTGCTGGGGGGCAGGAACAACTACCTCTGCCCCCTGTAACTCAGCCTGCCGCTGGGGAGGGAGGCCACTGCTCTCCTCTCCCTGCACTTCACATTGCCCTCCTGGCATATCACTCTGCTGCTGGGGGGCAGGAACAACTACCTCTGCCCCCTGTAACTCAGCCTGCCGCTGGGGAGGGAGGACGCTGCTCTCCTCTCCCTGCACTTCACATTGCCGTCCTGGCATATCACTCTGCTGCTGGGGGGCAGGAACAACAACCTCTGCCCCCTGTAACTCAGCCTGCCGCTGGGGAGGGAGGCCACTGCTCTCCTCTCCCTGCACTTCACATTGCCCTCCTGGCATATCACTCTGCTGCTGGGGGGCAGGAACAACTACCTCTGCCCCCTGTAACTCAGCCTGCCGCTGGGGAAGGAGGATACTGCTCTCCTCTCCCTGCACTTTACACTGCCGCTGGGGAATGGAGACTGGGCTCCCAATTCCCTGCAGGCTCGGTGGAGAGACCTCGGTCCCATCTCCACTGGCCACCTGGGGTTCTTCCCAGTAAAATTGTACAATATCTTCCCAGCTGAAGGGGTCTGGATCTGGGTCTGCGCTTCCCTGTTGAGCCTTCTCACTGGAGTGGAACAGATTTTGGTAGTCCTGTTCCAGCTCCATCTCTCGGGTTACTAGGTGGACCAGGTCTTGCTCAATTTCATGAGTGTCGTCCCAGTCATACCTGCTCTCCCTCCACTCAAAGAGATCACTGAACCGGGCTTGTGTGGGGCTCCCAAATTCAGGCTCTGAGAAAGACTCCCATAACAAGCCAGGACCATCAAACTCCTCTCCCTCTGGCTTGTCATGCTCGGCTGTCCAGGGCAGGTGCTGTGCAACATACCACCAAAGCGCCTGGTAGGCATCCTCCAGCCACATCTCCTGCCATACCCGGAGCTCCAATTCTTTTACCCATTCCTCCCTGGGCTGCTCTCCCAGGAAGGGCATCCGCAGGGCTAGTCGCTCCTGCAAACGCTGATCTTCCTTGGGAAGTCTCTCACCTCGTTGGTATTCCACAATGTCCAGTGCCTGGTACCAGATGCCTTTCCTTAATGCCTCCCGGTCATCCATGTCACCCTCATCGTACTCCACTGCTGGTTCCATGCTGTTGCTTTTAGGGTCGCTGTACTGGGACATGCGTTGCCCTCAAATTGTAAAAATCCAAAGCAATGGTGTTCTGTAGCTGTCCTTCTGGCTGTAGGAACGATCCCACCGCTGCCACCAATTGTTACGGACCGTTTCAGCATAAAAGGGGAAAAATCCGTTTAGGCGATAACCCCCTTTTCCAAACAGGCACAGCTACTGCAGAACATCAAAACTCACGAACTGGATATAGATGAATAAGGTAGCACTCCAGCTGGAACCTCACGAATAGCTGCTAGCAGATGAATAGGAAAAGCAGACATCAGCTTACACTCCTTAGCAATCAATCTCCAACAGCATACAGTGAATCCCCCCAAGAACGAGACAAGGCTCCGTGTTGAGGGTCAAGCAGTGGTCTGTTTATTCAGGGCTACCTGCCCCTGTATTTATGCAGGTCTCCCACCTGGTGGACACTCCCCTAGGGGACCAGATGGAAGACTGAAACAGCAGACAGACATGTATCATTTTCGTACACACAGCCACAATACTTTCCCACCATGCATCTTGGTTTCTTCCTCCCTGCCCTGGAGATAATTAATGAAGTAATTAAATTATCTCCTAAAACAAAGGCCAGACTCCATTATGCACATGGTGACACAGAAACAGACTATCACTTTAAAATACATACAGACACATTTTATACATAAAACACAGACATGTAACATATCCCCAGATAGCTCAGGTCTGGGTGCACATTATTAGGTGAATGGCACCCAGATCACACAAATACATTTTAATTGCCATGGAGCTAAAGTCTTTAATTATACGAACAGGCTCCATGGCATTGCTATCTGGGTTACTACAGTTCACATAAAACATAAACTACCGAATTTCCCTGCATTCACCAAATTCATACGAATGAGAACCAGGGGCTGGAGGTTCAGCGGTGCCTGCACGGAAAAGTGTCCGATTTTGGTGCATGAAAGCCGGGCAGAAAAGTGCTGGCTGCCCGGGGAGCTCCAGAACAGCGCCACCTAGCGGCCGCTAAGTGTAACAGCGGCCACACAGTTAACAGGCAATTAACCGCAGCTTCAGGGAGGTAAATTGGCAGCACACTCCAGCTTCTGGGTGGCCAATTAACAACGCCGGCCGGCTTCCCACGGCTCTGGGGAGGTTGGTGAACGGCTGTTTGTTCGGTAGGTGACATCTACCGAACTGCTGTGCAGAAAGGGAGAAATAAATCCTTCTGCACAGTAAAATTAACCCTTTAGCTGCCGGTCCATAATCCAAAGGCAGCAGGCGGGCAACCAGGCTCCTCCAATACAATGTGGCGAGATTGGTTTCGTCACATTGCCCTTTACAGACTTTTTATGTAGGCTGGGAAGAGGTCTTGTGTTGGGTTTACGAATGTGTCTCCTATCCGGGTGCCCTCGTGGGCGTTCAGCCGCTTCCTGGGTCGAGGGCTGCGAGTCTGTGTTCCATCCCAGGGTCCCCCTCTTGTGGTGTATGGGTGATGTGCCTGGGTTTGCGGCCTAATGTTTCTAGGGTCCTTTTGTTGTGTGGTTCGTTTATGCTAGGGAGGGATCGTTTAACCATGGGTCCCATATCTTGTAAAATTGCTTTGAGGTTTCGTGGACCTTGGCGGAGAGTCTATCCATCTCCACAGCTTCCCTGGTTTTGCGTATGACTGTGGTGAGTGTGGGTACGTTTGGGGTGCCCCAGAGTTCCGCTATTGCCCTTCTAGTTGCCAGGGCCGTTCTATTTGTAAGTTTGTTTTGCGCTCTGGTTAGGGGTTCTCATGTGTAATAAGTGGGGGGGATGTGATTAACTGCCAAACTGTATGCCAATGAAGTGCTATTGTGTTCTAATACAGGGATTCAAACCCCCATTCTACCCTTAGGCAATAATGGAGTCCTCTGTGAAGCACATGGCCTTTCACCAGGCAAAATCAGTTGGGTTCTTCATAAACTCCTCCTCCATTCCTTTCCAATGCAATCCCCCTTCCCCCAGGAGGCACTCTGGTTCTGTTACATCCTAAGGGATTGACTAAGGGAGGTGTGTCCAGCAGAAGGACGGACTAACCTGTTTAAAGCCCTGTGAATAGCACATTTTCTGTCTCTTTGCATTACCTCTCTTTGAATTCACCCTCCTCACCTTCTCTCTCTCTCTCCCCACTATACACACCCTCTCTCTCTTACGCTCAGCTGACTATCAATGGAGTGGTAACTGTATCACGTGTCTATGCTTGTTTTACGGTGTTAATTTAGCCTACTTTCCATTCAGTCAATGATTAGTTTTAGTAGCAACATATACTAGCCTATTTCAAATGTATATGTATTGTTTATCTGTTTAATTAGCCCCTATTAATAAATATTATTGAATTGCCGAAAGCAAGGAGTGTGGACTCTGACTTTACACTCGTTTTTAAGTTATTATTTTTAGTTATTAATGTTATTATTAAATCCAAGTTTATACCAACTTGCGAGTTAAACGTTTATTACACCATGGTTTTGAGAGGAGCCAAATCCAGGGGTCTAAGGGGATGGCCACCTGGAGAAGGTCGGAGACCAGTTGTGCTACTTCTGCCCACAGCGGTGCCAGCTTAGGGCATTGCCACCATAGATGGATATATGTGCCTCTATGCCCGCATTGCTTCCAGCACAGGTCTGAATCAGACCTGCCCATGTGGAACAGTCGTGTAGGTTTTAGGTACCATCTTAGCAATGTTTTGTAGGCCTGTTCCTTATGGTTTGCACAGATAGATATGGATGCGGTGGCCTCCCAGATGTCCTGCCAGTCTGTCGGGTTGTCTGGTGGTCCCAGGTCCCTCTCCCAGGCTGCCACATAGGCCAATGCTCCCTGGAGCAGGGTGGTGATCAGTAATAGGTAGTTATCTGTGATCTGGCCCTTGCGGGTTGGGTTGTGCATGCATGCTCGTTCGAAGGTTGTGAGTTTGGTGGTGGCTGCTGTTGTGTGCACTGGGATTTCTAGGAAGCTCTTTAGCTGTATGTATCTAAATAAGTCATGTGTATTGTATGGTTGGTGTTGTTGTGGCAGTTCGTTATACTGTAGTAGCTTCCCTCCAGCGAAGAAGTGATAGAGCCTGTAGAGGTCATTGTGTTCATAGTGTGCAAAGGCTTTAGGAGTCATGCCTGGTTGAAAGTCTTTGTTGCGCAGTATGGGGGTCAGCGGTGTCGGGTTGCTTATAATGGGGGATTTCTTGGTGAGTTTGTCCCATACGGTTATGGAGTTTGATAGTGTTGGTGATGGAGTTTGATAGATTTTCTTGGTACCCAGAGGTAGAGGAAGTCTAAGCCAAAAAGGTCGTGTTCCAACTCGACCCATCGTTTGGCTCCTGGTGGGGCATGTAGGTTGTGTTACCCCCCGTGAGACCAATTTAGAACAACATAAAATACATAAAGAATAACTGCCTGGTCTGAGGGGTTGTGCCAGGCGTGATGGTGTGCGGGATCATCGCAACTTGGGTCATATGGATTACTCTTGTCCCTCGTGACATGTGGCATGGTGTAGGGTAGCACCAGAGTGCGCCCCGCCCTGGGCACACTCCCTCTGGGCTTTCCCGGTAAGCTCCGGGGGCCATGAATTGGCCGGGGTCTCTAGTTACCTTTTGGGCCTCTGTGGTGGTCTTGGTGGCGGCCTTTTTGGGTCCTGGGGTCAGTGCAGGGCAGTGTCTGAATGTACACATGTCAACCTTGGTATACACAGTTTTCCCTTTCTCCCTCCCCCATTTCCCAGGTAGCTCCCCTTGTTCTGCTCCCCCCTCCTCCTCCCCCCTCCCCCCTCCCTACAATTTAGTAAGAGAATGTCTCGGTGTCCATCCCTAGTTGTCTTACTAGGTTTTTGCTGTAAATAAAGTTAAATGATTAGCCAGAAAAGGATATAGGTAGAGTTCTAGTTCGTTGATCACGCCACGCCTCGGGTGGTGTTCCCTGCAGGTCAGCTGTCGCGTTCGGTGGGTTCCAGCCTTGATGTGGTCACGGGTCTCGGTCCCGGGTGTAGTCTGTAGGTGCTGTTTAAGTGGTCGGTTTCTGTCTTTCCCAGAGCGGTGTTCGGTTGGTAGTCGGCGGGATTGTAGGTCTGACCGTTGCTTTGGGTATTCGGATGCCCAGTGTTTTGCCGCGAAGGTCGCCATCTTGAAGGACATGGGTGGTCTTGCTTGCGAACCAGTAGTTTGAATGGGTGACCCCAGCGATATGAAATGTTTGCTTGTGCCACTGCAGTGATGAGTGGTTTGAGTTCTCTGCGCTTGGCTAAGGTGATGGGTGAGACATCTTGGTAGAATTGCAGTATGGTGTCGTCAAATTTTGTCGGGCTTCTTCAGGTGGCCGCCATGATGTCTTCCTTAAATGTGAAATAATGCAGGCGCACTATTACATCTCTGGGTGCTTGTCTGTTTTGGCTGGGGGGCTTCAGTGCTCTATGTGCCCGGTCTATAGCCAGATCTTGTGGCGTCGCTTCTGGGAGAATTGTTAGAAAACGTTCGCGCAGCGTGGAGGGAAGCATGTCTGGAGTGACAGTCTCAGGGAGGCCTCTTATTCTTATGTTGTTGCGCCTTAAGCGGTTGTTTTGATCATCCAAGCCTGTTTCCAGCGTCTCCACTCTGTTTCTTAATGTGGAGAGCTCAGCTTCTTGGGTGTTTAGGGTTCCCAGGAGTTCATCAGCCCTTGGTTCCACCAGGCCTGTTCTGTCTCCCAGATCCTCAATTTCTGCTTTCAGGCTGTGTAGCTGTTTTTCTAGCGCTGTAGCCGTGTCTGTCCTAATATCTGCAGCAGCTTATTTTAGTAGGAGTTGCAGGTCCCTTTTATTTAGTGGCTTGGAGGCTGGGGCTGCTGCCTCGCTCTGTTCAGAGTCTGAGGCTGATGCTGATTCTCCCGCTTTTTGTGGGGAAGATGGTGCCGGACCTCGTGGGGTCCGGAACAGCGTTGCTACTGAGGGTGTCTGATCACGTTTTTTGCGATTACTGCCCACGTCGGCAGGTTGTTGTGGAGGTCCTGGGTCGCGTGCCGGTATGCCGAGGGGTCCGTGAACCGATCGTGGCTGGGTAAGTCACTGTATTTAGTGCCCGTGTGCAGGAGCTCGCACTCTATGTGGCCATCTTGGTTCCCATTCAGGCTCCGCCCCCAATATTCTATATTATTAACATAGTACTATTTATATATGATTAATATGCTTATAGTAAGGTGTGTGTATATATATATTTCTATATCTATATATATCTCTGGGTTGCTGCAGATATATATTTCTATATCTATATATGTCTCTGGGTTGCTGCAGATATATATTTCTATATCTATATATATCTCTGGGTTGCTGCAGATATCATGCAACATCTTTACCAAATGTTTACATTAGTCGCATTCCTTAGCTCAGGCTTGAGTGAATAGAGTTACAGAGAGAGAAATTGTGTGTCTGTCTTAGCCTTGTAATACAGAATGGAGTCACCTCTGTTCTGATGGTGACTGGCAGTATACACTTTTAATTTCTGTCTTAACACAAAATGTCTGCCAGTATAAATATACTGACAATCCTGATACTGATTTTGACCCTTGCTTGTATCATCGCTTCTGAACCCGTGCCGCCTGTCCTGTGCTTTTGCTTCCCCGACTATTCTCTTAGTCTAATCTGCGAACCTGGTTCTGTGCCTTCAGCATCTATCTGCATCTTGGGCTCCGTCCACTAAACTGTGTTCCCGACAGCACTACAGAATACCATTATTTTACCATTATTTTACCGTCAATTAAGCTGCGGTTAACCACAGCTTCAGGGAGGTAAATTGGCGGCACACTCCAGCTCCCCGGTGGTCGCACCTTCGGCAGTTTGTTCGGTAGATAAAATCTACCGAACACCCTGGCAGAAAGGCACGAATAAGCCTTTCTGCAGGGGAAATGAAGTCTTTTAAAGTCTGGTCCATAGTCCAAAGGCAGCAGGCGGGCAACCAGGCTTCTCCAATGCAATGTGGCGAGATTGCTCTTGTCACATCTCTCCCCTTTTCCAAACAGACGAACAGGGTATCTGACCTCCTGCCGGTCAGTGCCCTGGTTAGTCCAGCAGCCCACCCACAAAACAGAAACAACAGTACAGCCCATCCACAATAATTGGTTACTACACCTGAGTAAAGGATAAACTTGTCCATGCCCAGGTGCCTCACCATGGCTGTGTGGGTGACTGGTAAGCTGCTTTGGTTGGTTGCTGAGTGGGCAGAGACCAGCGGCACTCTGCCCGGGTGCCAGCACTACCACGGGAGTAGTCTGGTTGGAGCCTGGTTGCTGGAGGGGGAGACGACTGTCTCCCTTTTGGATGCACAGGAGGGGGAGACCGACTGTCTCCCCTTTGGCTAAACAGCCCTGTCGTGGGGGGGCAGGACCGACCGTCCCTACCCCCTGTGCTGAAAGTGCAGAGACCACGGTCCCATCTGCACAGTTGTGGGGCTTACAGTCTCCCCCTGGTACTCTAAGCTGTCGCTGGGGGGGTAACCGGCTCCTCTCCCGATAGAACACTCTGCCACTGGGGAATGGAGACTGGGCTCCCAATTCCCAAAAAATCACGCTGCCGCTGGGGAATGGAGACTGGGCTCCCAATTCCCGGCATATCACTCTGCTGCTGGAGGGCAGGATCAACTACTGCAAAAATAGCCACTTATTTGTAAGCAAGACTGAGTTGGTTCGACAATTTGACTAAAGACATATTGTTCGTCAGTCGAACCAACTACCGAACAGTGAGACCACCCAGGGGAGTTGTGTGCCTCCAATTGACAGTATTTACACTTAGAAACCGCAAGATTCTAAATGGTCGGATGGGTTAATCCCTTCAGCCAAGCGGGAGGTGGGCCCTGAGAGTGGGGGGGGGGGGGGGACGGGGGACCTAATAACCTTATAGTGCCAGGAAAAAAAAGTTTCCTGGCACTATAGTGTTCCTTTAAAGACAAAAGCAATTTTGGATTTTTATTTCCCGTTTTTGTTCAACTTTTGCATTTACCTCATTTATTGCACCAAAACATATTATATACCGTTTTTTAAAAAAAATGCTTTAATTTGATGTGACATATATATAAATAAATTCTCATTTATTGTATAAAAAAAAAAAAAAAAAAACACAAACACAAAGGTTTGTTTTACAGTTTTGGCTATAATGTGAGCATAATATGTCCAGTTTAAGAAAAGTAATTTAACCCCTTAAGGACCAAATTTCTGGAATAAAAGGGAATCATGACATGTCACACAGACATGAGATAAGATAATTCATTTATACAAGGTATATAACATGTCTCAGATTTCTGTTTATTTTGAAAGGTAAAGGTTACAAAACACAAGGTGTAAAATAAAATGTCAATGTGAAACTATCTTAGAAGTTGGTATGTTTGTTTTAGAAGTTAAATCACCATCACAGAAAACAAAATTGCAACAAAAAATATATACACCGCTCAAAAAAATAAAGGGAACACAAAAATAACATCCTAGATCTGAATGAATTAAATATTCTTCTGAAATACTTTGTTCTTTACATAGTTGAATGTGCTCACAACAAAATCACACAAAAATCTAAAAATGGAAATCAAATTTTTCAACCCATTGAGGTCTGGATTTGAAGTCACACTCAAAATTAAAGTGGAAAAACACACTACAGGCTGATCCAAGTTTGATGTAATGTCCTTAAAACAAGTCAAAATGAGGCTCAGTAGTGTGTGTGGCCTCCACGTGCCTGTATGACCTCCCTGTGGTTTTACTTTTTTAGTATTAAAAGTTAAGTTTTATATTTAAAGTGGTACACACTATTTGTACCACTGACTGTCCCCCTCCCTTTTAAGGGACACTCTTCAGGACACTCTACCATAATTCCTTTTCTCCTGTTTTTTTGTCTCTTCTTGTTGTTTTGTATGACCTCCCTACAACGTCTGTGCATGCTCCTGATGAGGTGGCGAATGGTCTCCGGAGGGATCTCCTCCCAGACCTGGACTAAAGCATCTGTTAACTCCTGGACAGTCTGTGGTGCAACGTGACGGTGGATGGAGCGAGACATGATGTCCCAGATGTGCTCAATTGGATTCAGGTCTGGGGAACGGGCGGGCCAGTCCATAGCATCAATGCAGGAACTGCTGACACACTCCAGCCACATGAGGTCTAGCATTGTCTTGCATTAGGAGGAACCCAGGGCCAACCGCACCAGCATATGGTCTCACAAGGGGTCTGAGGATCTCATCTCGGTACCTAATGGCAGTCAGGCTACCTCTGGCAAGCACATGGAGGGCTGTGAGGCCCCCCAAAGAAATGCTACCCCACACCATTACTGGCACACTGCCAAACCGGTCATGCTGGAGGATGTTGCTGGCAGCAGAACGTTCTCCACAGCGTCTCCAGAACTTGCTTTCATCTGTGAAGACCACAGGGTATCAGTGGCGAATTTGCCAATCTTGGTGTTCTCTGGCAAATGCCAAATGTCCTGCACGGTGTTGGGCTGTAAGCACAACCCCCACCTGTGGACGTCAGGCCCTCATACCACCCTCATGGAGTCTGTTTCTGACCGTTTGAGCAGACACATGCACATTTGTGGCCTGCTGGAGGTCATTTTGCAGGGCTCTGGCAGTGCTCCTCCTGTTCCTCCTTGCACAAAGGCGGAGGTAGCGGTCCTGCTGCTGCGTTGTTGCCCTCCTACGGCCTCCTCCACGTCTCCTGGTGGACTGGCCTGTCTCCTGGTAGCGCCTCCATGCTCTGGACACTACGCTGACAGACACAGCAAACCTTCGTGTCACAGCTCGCATTGATGTGCCATCCTGGATGAGCTGCACTACCTGAGCCACTTGTGTGGGTTGTAGACTCCGTCTCATGCTACCACTAGAGTGAAAGCACCGCCAGCATTCAAAAGTGACCAAAACATCAGCCAGGAAACATAGGAACTGAGAATTGGTCTGTGGTCACCACCTGCAGAACCTCTCCTTTATTGGGGGTGTCTGGCTAATTGCCTATAATTTCCACCTGTTGTCTATCCCATTTGCACAACAACATATGAAATTGATTGTCACTCAGTGTTGCTTCCTAAGTGGACAGTTTGATTTCACAGAAGTGTGATTGACTTGTAGTTATTGTGTTGTTTAAGTGTTCCCTTTATTTTTTTGAGCAGTGTATTTATATAAAGTAGATATCACAGGCTATTTACCCAAAGGGTACTATTGTTAGCCTATAAAAACCCCAATCACCCTCTTACCTGGATCGTCCTTGTCAGGTTATCCCATCCACCTTACCCCTTATGTTATTTATTTACTTTTATAAATACCTTTACATTGTTGGGCCCGCTTTTATTACAGGCCTACCCGTACGTTGGTTACTTAAGAAGATTTTGTACAAGTAATAAACGTATACATTGTTGGTTGTACTTTTTGCATTTTATCAAGCTATATTTAAGCACTTTCTCAATTATTTTAGGTCTATTGCCAGTGTTCCACTATGTTTTCTACTGTTTATGGTGTTTGGGGATACACTTTGTAGTAGTTTCACACCTAGAAGGTCATTATAGCGCCATTGTTTGCTTTAATAAGTGACCTGCTGCTAGGTCCAGTTAAGTGGCATTCAGTGAGCAGCCCAGAAATCAGCTGAAACTGAAATGGCAGAAATGGCCACGGGTTTTCGAATTGGCCTTTTTAATAAAGACTTTGTGGGTTGCCATCTGCATTAAATGCCTACTTTTTATACCATGTCCTGTTCTTTCCCATTATTAGGTATGGCTGCAGAAGTTGATCAGACAGATCATCTCCCCCAAGCTGTATTTTTCGATTCCCGTCTGCCACGAGCTGCGACCCTGCGAGTGTGTTCACTGTAGATTGTTGTCAGGATGTAAACCTTTTTAATCTTTGACCTGGCAGAGAGCAGCCCAGAAATCAACTGAAACTGTAATGGTTTCCCCCCCCTTTTTAATTTCTTTTTTTTCTGCTTTGAGAAACCTGTATGACTTTTTCTGACTGTGCCGCCGGTCAGTCTCATTTTAAGCAATTACAGGTATATACGAGGGTGATACCCCTTGTTTAGAAAGGTGGTTAGGTCCACTAGTTACAACCTGGGGAATCCCAGAGGCTAGCTTTGTTATTAGGGGGCACGCCGTGATCAGCGCCATGGGAATCGGCACTTTCTACTGAGGGTACTACAGTAAGTGGCATCGCTCTCTGAGGTTGTGTCTGTGGCCTCTGAGTCGGCCATTAAAATGTAAAAGTTCTCCCCGGCGCTAATCTTCCAAAGCATAGTGTACAAAACTGTAACTTAATAACTTTTATTTATTTATTTTTTTAAACATTTTTCATAACTATTATTTTTCACTTTATTTTATTTTTCACCCCCTAACTAACACTAAATTCACCAATTTCCACTATCACCAAATTAAAAATAATAAAATGTAAAAAAATAAATTTGACCTTTGAGGGTGATCTGTATTCTGTAAGTAGAGCGAGGGGGATTTGAAATCTGAGCACTGTGACTTGCTATCACATCAATCACATGGTCTGGGACATCATGTTTTGCTGCTGGTGTGCCTCGGACACCAAGGTACCAAGCATCATTAAGCCCACGATCGCATCAACTGCGGCAATCTTGCATTCATTTTAGTACATGACAGAATATTTCCACCCAGCATCGAAGGGGTTAAAAAAATAAATAAAATGTTTTGCTTATGAGAGCTTATGTAAATAGACCTTATACAAGTGATGTACCATGTGCAGGATTGGCATGCACAGCTAAGGGTTAAAGAGAATGTGTGCAAGGTTTGTTAAGTTGTTCTATTGGCCAGCCCTCTGCGCTGTGACAG
This sequence comes from Pelobates fuscus, assembly GCF_036172605.1. NCBI lineage: Eukaryota > Metazoa > Chordata > Amphibia > Anura > Pelobatidae > Pelobates > Pelobates fuscus. The sequence continues at coordinate 427,294,346 of NC_086319.1, forward strand.
AATGTTTGTTACTGTAGCAATCTCTTCGTGTCTGCTATTACAACATGTCAATGCACACCTCATTTAACGCGGTATTTATTATTTTTATCATTGGTCATTTTAAGTGGTTTTGATTGATACTTCTAGAGTTGTACAGATGACTATTTCCACAGAATATGAAATTGACAATGAACACTGTACTTTGCTCTGTACGCGGACCTTACGAAGAACGTAGGAAAATTACCTTTGCCCCATTATATAGCACTGCACTCCGCTGGAAGATCCAGGAACTCCTCTTTATTGCAGCAGCCGTGGCTGGAAAGTTCAGCCTCTCCGGTGAAACGCCGATTACTCCAAGTGAGAGGGACGATGTCCAGCGGGGGGAGAGCTGATCTATCCTGACCTGAGGAGAGAGACGGAGTCTATTCACTAAATGCTATATCAGATTTAATTCTATGTGGTATTGCTGTATTCACTTACAACCAAACGCTAGTTTTATTAAGTGGTCTTGCATAGCAACTGCGACTGTGCCTTCATTGTTAATATCTCAGAGACATACTATACATCAAAATGTAGGTCTGGATCTTGTGATTCTCACAATATAAAGCTCTTCACTGTAGGATTTATAGTTTTAAAAATATGACAGTTTGAAGATGGCAACCGCAAAAATACTCTGACCTGTGCCAGGCTGCAGCAGCAAGTGATGTCATAGACAAAGCCTTTTGCACCTGCTAATGTTTTTATAACTATGTTTTAATGTAACTGTGAAGCACTTTTGGCAACAACATTGCAATTAAATGTGCTATATAAATAAATAATAACAGTTACTCCGCCCACTCCAGTTGTAGACTACTGGTGGAGGCAAGAACACTTCACACAATTTCCCCAGAAATTGTAGCTTTTCTAGTTAAGTGTTCTTGCATAGCAAGACCACTTAATGTTATCTCACATATATTATTATTATTCTTATTATAGCCAAATTGGCCACCCTAACTCCTCCCACAGTTTTTACACTACATAGACCATAATATACCAAAACGTGCAGATTGTTCCCGATCGGATTGCTATTACTTTGTGGAACGTTTCGCCGAATGGTTCACGGAATATCGTCGTTCTTGTGGCGAAATTTGTCCCATAGGAATGAATGGCAAAGCTAGAGTGGGAGCTGGCAAAAGCTGAAAAATCAGGACATGATTTCTAAACTGCCACCACTCCCTCATTTTCAGGCCCACCTACACAAATCTTATATCACAACGTTCAGCTATCCCTGCTGCCACTAAAAATGTCCACGGCTAAGCCATAGTCCTGATAGTTTTCACAATATGACCATTTGTTTGCAACTCACGCCTTCCATTGACATTCATTGAAACTCCACTCTGCAAAGCTCACATTTGAAGGGCAATTTCGAAACTGCGACTGTGCCTTCATTGTTAATATCTCAGAGACATACTATACATCAAAATGTAGGTCTGGGTCTTGTGATTCTCACAATATAAAGCTCTTCACTGTAGGATTTATAGTTTTTAAAATACGACCGTTTGAATATGGCAACCGCCAAAATACTCTGACCTGTGCAAGGCTGCAGCAGCAAGTGATGTCATAGACAAAGCCTTTTACACCTGCTAATTTTTTATAACTGTATGTTTTAATGTAACTGTGAAGCACTTTGGGCAACAACATTGCAATTAAATGTGCTATATAAATAAATACTAACAGTTACTCCGCCCACTTAGTTGTAGACTACTGATGGAGGCAAGAACACTTCACACAATTTCCCCAGAAATTGTAGCTTTTCTAGTTATTATTATTATTCTTATTCTAGCCAAATTTGCCACCCTAACTCCTCCCACAGTTTTTACACTACATAGACAAAAATTTACCAAAACGTGCAGATTGTTCCCGATCGCGTTGCTATTACTTTGTGGAACGTTTCGCCGAATGGTTCTCGGAATATCGTCGTTCTTGTGGCGAAATTTGTCCCATAGGAATGAATGGCAAAGCTAGAGTGGGAGCTGGCAAAAGCTGAAAAATCAGGACATGATTTCTAAACTGCCACCACTCCCTCATTTTCAAGCCCACCTACACAAATCTTATATCAAAACGTTCAGCTATCCCTGCTGCCACTAAAAATGTCCACGGCTAAGCCATAGTCCTGATTGTTTTCGCAATATGACCATTTGTTTGCAACTCACGCAGTCCATTGACATTCATTGAAACGCCACTCTGCAAAGCTCACATTTGAAGGGCAATTTCTAAACTGCGACTGTGCCTTCCTTGTTAATATCTCAGAGACATACTATACATCAAAATGTAGGTCTGGGTCTTGTGATTCTCACAATATAAAGCTCTTCACTGTAGGATTTATAGTTTTTAAAATACGACCGTTTGAAGATGGCAACCGCAAAAATACTCTAACCTGTGCAAGGCTGCAGCAGCAAGTGATGTCATAGACAGGGCCATTTGCACCTGCTAATGTTTTTATAACTGTATGTTTTAATGTAACTGTGAAGCACTTTGGGCAACAACGTTGCAATTAAATGTGCTATATAAATAAATAATAAGTTACTCCGCCCACTCCAGTTGTATACTACTGGTGGAGGCAAGAACACTTCACAATTTCCCCAGAAATTGTAGCTTTTCTAGTTATTAAGTGTTCTTGCATAGCAAGACCACTTACTGTTATCTCACATATATATTATTCTTATTCTTATTCTTATTATAGCCAAATTTGCCACCCTAACTCCTCCCACAGTTTTTACACTACATAGACAAAAATTTACCAAAACGTGCAGATTGTTCCCGATCGGATTGCTATTACTTTGTGGAACGTTTCGGCGAATGGTTCATGGAATATCGTCGTTCTTGTGGCGAAATTTGTCCCATAGGAATGAAAGGCAAAGCTAGAGTGGGAGCTGGCAAAAGCTGAAAAATCAGGACATGATTTCTAAACTGCCACCACTCCCTCATTTTCAGGCCCACCTACACAAATCTTATATCAAAACGTTCAGCTATCCCTGCTGCCACTAAAAATGCCCACAGCTAAGCCATAGTCCTGATAGTTTTCACAATATGACCATTTGTTTGCAACTCACGCAGTCCATTGACATTTATTGAAACTCCACTCTGCAAAGCTCACATTTGAAGGACAATTTCTAAACTGCGACTGTGCCTTCATTGTTAATATCTCAGAGACATACTATACATCAAAATGTAGGTCTGGGTCTTGTGATTCTCACAATATAAAGCTCTTCACTGTAGGATTTATAGTTTTTAAAATACGACCGTTTGAAGATGGCAACCGCAAAAATACTCTGACCTGTGCCAGGCTGCAGCAGCAAGTGATGTCATAGACAGGGCCTTTTGCACCTGCTAATGTTTTTATAACTGTATGTTTTAATGTAACTGTGAAGCACTTTGGGCAACAACGTTGCAATTAAATGTGCTATATAAATAAATAATAACAGTTACTCCGCCCACTCCAGTTGTAGACTACTGGTGGAGGCAAGAACACTTCACACAATTTCCCCAGAAATTGTAGCTTTTCTAGTTTTTAATAAAAAATGATTTCTGTATTACGATATAAAAAAAAAAAAAAAAAAAAACATTTTAAAATAAAGCTATTTAGACAAGAGAATGATTTGTGCACTTATGCTCTGGGAGGCGCATAAGTGGGCACCTCATAGCGATCAGCATCAAACGCAAGAAAGACAGAGTAGCACACACGATCTATCTGACTGGACGCATAGCCGAACTCGAACAAGAACATAAGCGCACACTAGATGAGGAGACTTATCTTCGTCTGACTGAGGCCCGTAGAGAACTCCGAACCATACTCTCCCAGGGAATACTACACACTGCGCGAAAAACAACCAGGTTCTTCTACGAGCACTCCAATAAATGTGGCAGATTGCTCGCAAAAATGCTTCAGGAAAAACGGAGGACGCAGCACATCCATAAGATCTGCCCACAGGGACAAACAGTCACACATCTCCCCGAGGGTATCCTAAATGCGTTTCATAAATACTACACGGCACTATATGGCCAAACACCAACCCGGTCTGATGCGGCCTCCCAACACCACCGGGAACGAATCAACGCATATCTAGGCAACCACGTCGCCCGCAAGCTTACACCGGAACAAGAATCCGAACTGGATCAACCCTTGACGATCGAGGAGCTAGCCGGTGCACTGAAAGTAACAAAGCCTCATAGGGCTCCTGGCCCGGACGGCCTGCCCGTCTCGTACCTGCGCACCTTCAAGGAGATTCTATTACCAAGACTTCTGGAGGGATTCAACTCAATACGAACAGGCGGTCAGTTCCCAGCGGACACGCTAAGGGCGACGGTTACAATCATCCCGAAAGAAGGCAAAGACCCCACTAACTGTGCCAGCTATAGACCAATATCGTTACTAAATGCCGATCTGAAAATTTTCGCTAAAGCTCTAGCGCTTTGGGTTGCACGGATACTACCCAACCTAATACACCCCGATCAGGTCGGCTTTATACCTGGAAGAGAGGCTAGGGACAACACAATTCGGGCCCTTAACGTGATCCACGCGGCAACGGCCAACAAACGCGAACTGGTAATTCTATCCACGGACGCCGAAAAGGCGTTCGACCGCGTGGATTGGACGTTCCTCGCTGAATCCCTACGACACATGGGATTCGGACCTTACCTACGAACCTGGGTGGCGGCACTGTACACGATACCAACGGCACGTATAAGAGTCAATGGTGCACTTACTGCACCGTTCAACATACGCAACGGTACACGACAGGGTTGTCCCCTGCCCCCCCCCTCCTGTTTGCCCTCACTCTGGAGCCCTTTCTGGAGGCGGTCAGACGGGACGGGGGCATCACGGGGTTCCGCCTGGGCCGAGCAGAGCACCGGGTGGGGGCATATGCAGACGATATGCTCTTCTTCTTAGACCAACCTAGAATCTCAGTCCCAAACCTCCTGACAGCGTTCAAAGAGTACAAAGCGGTATCCAACCTCACGCTCAACTTGGATAAGTCAGAAGCTATGCCGTTGGCCCAGGGCACCGCCATGACACAACACCTTCAAACGCATTTTCCATTCAAGATCTGCGCAACGAAACTACGATACCTGGGAATCTGGCTACCACGGGAGCTGGCACACACATACCAATTGAACTTTACGCCCCTCCTCACGACCCTGCAACAAGATCTTAAAAAGTGGACGACACAGTATATCTTTTGGTTCGGGCGGATTACCGCAATAAAGATGAATGTAATGCCCCGAATTCTGTATTTATTCCAAACACTGCCTACAACCATCCCACGTTTGTTCTTTCAGACGGTAGCAGCAAGCATACAGCGCTTTGTCTGGAACCAGAGACCCACACGCGTCCGTAGGGCAGTCTTGGAAAGACCAAAGAACGCAGGAGGAGCGGGACTGCCATCAGTACTCGCATACTACCAGGTGACCCACTTATACCGACTAGTAGACTGGCACGCCAACCCGAACTCCAAGCAATGGGTAGAAATGGAGACGCACCAGGCACAGGGAAAGATCCCCGCCCTGCTGTGGCTAGGAGGAACCTCACCACGTGACTTGCATACAGGAAACCCGATGATCGACTCCACACTAAGGGTCTGGTGCAGGATCAGATACGCCAACCAACTTACCACTTCGCCCAACCCCCTTACTCCTATAACCAACAACCCAAGACTAGCGGGGGGACTTAAACCCGCCGCTGCCCTAAGGAACTTCCAGGCTTCAGACTGGACATACCTGCGCCAATGGTGCACCAACTCGAACCTCAAAACATTAGCAGACCTGCTACCGGACACTAGACTGACACGACTAGACGAGTACCACTACCATTTGCTGAGAACCTATTACAACACCTTAGCCGGTAAAGATCACATACACCGAGCTGTGCTCCCACTAGAACAACTATGCACAGAGAGACGGCACCTCACACATGGTGTATCAAGACTATACGCCATACTCCAACACAATGGAGATAGTAAACCGGTGGGCTTCACTGGGCGGTGGGAAAAGGAGACGGGAACAGTGCTCACAGATTCCGAATGGGACAAAATCTTCCAGCTGACGCATAGGGGGAACATTAGCTCCAAATATCAGGAGTGCAATTATAAAATTTTGACATACTGGTACAGGACCCCAGACGTACTTCGACATATACACGAATCAATACCAGGTGAATGTTGGAGATGCGGCACTGAGACAGGCACGGGGCTCCATATATGGTGGACATGCTCACTTATCACGCCATACTGGCGGTTGATACACCAAACGATTAGAGAAATTACTGATGCAGATCTCCCATTTCAACCCCTGGCGATGCTGCTTAACCACACGCAGGTGCCACTGAAGAAATACAAAAAGGGACTGACCATTCACCTGCTCACGGCCGCGAAAACACTTATACCAACACACTGGAAAAGCACAACGGTACCCACCTTCCAACAATGGGTCGACAGGGTGGAGCACATATACAACATGGAAATGATGACGGCCTCCCTACAAAGTCGTTTAGAAAAATGCGCCCTGACCTGGTTCCCGTGGATGGACTTCATGGCCAAGAGGATTGCACGAGCCAGAGCGCGGGGGGGGGGGGGGTACCGCATCCGCCGGAGGTTCTGCCCCTAACCCCACTCCCCTCTACCCCACCACTCAAGACAGTCGACAACCTTAGACTAATCAGGGGACGGGACGATAGACCACTGAAATGGAAACACAACAACCCAAGTCCCTAAGATACCTGGTGGGAGACTAGGGTGCCGGGAAACACTGACTTCATGAGACAGAGACAACACCATACTCCCCCAACACAAGTATCCAGTCTAAACACAAAAACACACTCCGACAACAGGGACACACGATATAGGGACGCGCCCGACACTTCACCAGAATGCTGGGCGAATAGGAAGATATAAATGGCGCTTAAGATACACGGGCCAAGAACTAGACAGTGAGAGCACCGGGACTACAAGAGAACGAGTCTAGACAGAGAGCAACTGATATCCTCCCAGGGAGCCCAGACCTGCACCAGCCAAGCTTAAACACAACCACAACAAGCTATTGTGGGACATCGGGGGAGGGAAGGGAATTGGGAAGGAACAAAATTTTGACAACGATAACCACGACTATATAAAACACGCAGCCATTGACTTAGGTACCAGTCCTGGAGATAACATGGAGACACACAATATCTTAGAAACATGACCCAACATGACACGCGAGACCACGGTAGCCGCAAGATCACAGCCAAATGCAACTAGTAACACACACACACACTGCTTAGGGATATGACACTGACATGTAAGAAGGACCCCAGACACATGCCGCCTTGCGTCTTCAGTGACATAAGAAAAGAGGGCCAGCACACACATGTGGAGCCTATAACACGAACCCCAACCGTAAGGTCCAGGTTGGGAACTGGCCTGATACGATCACGAGAAGCGACTTCACTCCTGAGGGCTATTTAGGTATGTGCTCCTTTCTTGCCACTGTTAGTTAGTAAAGACAGGCCACTGAGCGTACATCCTTACCACATTTCATCGAAGCCATGCCCTGAACGACATACGACCGTACGGGAGTCTGCGACAATAGGTACACAGATCGCAAACAACCCGATGCAAACCAAGTTGGTTAACCACAACAAATCTTGTACCTTAGAATTGAATTACACCCGCAGTTATTTACCTGCTCATACAGTACACCAGAGGCAATAGCTACACAGAGCTATATAAGAGTGAAAGACAGCAAAAGGTATGCCACTCAACGGTCAGCACGACAATAGACAACCCTGTTGTGAACTAATGGAGGGGCATTCGTACATGTCTATACTAATGCACTGGCCCACTATATAATTACTTTTATGCTGTCTGCCGATGACTTGACATAACTCCATGTTGACGGTCTCTCATTACTGTTTCATCTGCCCTGAAAGTTATTATTTGTTTGCTGACGTTCAATGTGTAACACTGCAACACAGTTCTTCGAATAATGTTATGCGCTTATTTCTTGTTATCCCGCATATATGTAATACCTGAAACTGAAAATAAAATAAAGATTGTCAAAAGAGAATGATTTGTGGGGAAATCTGGGGTATATTTATAAAGTTCCTTCAAAATAGGATGTCTTTATCACATCATCACTAAAGCCCAGCTCTATCCTGATCCCGCGAGGGAGACGCTATGTGACATCACTAAAACCCAGCTCTACCCTAATTCCCAGAGGGAGACGCTATGTGACATCACTAAAACCCAGCTCTACCCTAATTCCCAGAGGGAGACGCTATGTGACATCACTAAAAGCCAGCTCTACCCCAATTGCCAGAGGGAGACGCAATGTGACATCACTAAAACCCAGCTCTACTCTAATTCCCAGAGGGAAACGCAATGTGACATCACTAAAACCCAGCTCTATCCTCATCCCGCAAGGGAGACGCTATGTGACATCACTAAAACCCAGCACTACCCCAATTCCCAGAGGGAGACGCAATGTGACATCACTAAAACCCAGCTCTACCCTAATTCCCAGAGGGAGACGCAATGTGACATCACTAAAACCCAGCTCTATCCTGATCCCGAGAGGGAGACGCTATGTGACATCACTAAAACCCAGCTCTACCCTAATTCCCAGAGGGAGACGCTATGTGACATCACTAAAACCCAGCTCTACCCTAATTCCCAGAGGGAGACGCTATGTGACATCACTAAAACCAAGCTCTATCCTGAACCTGAGAATGAAACGCAATGTGACATCACTAAAACCCAGCTCTATCCTATTCCCAGAGGGAGACGCTATGTGACATCACTAAAATCCGGCTCTATACTGATCCCGCGAGGGAGATGCTATGTGACATCACTAAAACCCAGCTCTATCCTATTCCCAGAGGGAGACGCTATGTGACATCACTAAAACCCAGCTCTATCCTGAACCTGAGAAGGAAACGCAATGTGACATCACTAAAACCCAGCTCTACCCTAATTCCCAGAGGGAGACGCTATGTGACATCACTAAAACCCAGCTCTATCCTAATTCCCAGAGGGAAACGCTATGTGACATCACTAAAAACCCAGCTCTATCCTGAACCTGAGAAGGAAACGCAATGTGACATCACTAAAACCCAGCTCTACCCTAATTCCCAGAGGGAGACTCTATGTGACATCACTAAAATCCGGCTCTATCCTGATCCCGAGAGGGAGACGCTATGTGACATCACTAAAACCCAGCTCTACCCTAATTCCCAGAGGGAGACGCTATGTGACATCACTAAAATCCAGCTCTATCCTGAACCTGAGAAGGAAACGCAATGTGACATCACTAAAACCCAGCTCTACCCTAATTCCCAGAGGGAGACGCTATGTGACATCACTAAAACCCAGTTCTACCCTAATTCCCAGAGGGAGACGCTATGTGACATCACTAAAACCCAGCTCTATCCGGATGCCGAGAGGGAGATGCTATGTGACATCACTAAAACCCAGCTGTATCCTGATCCTGAGAAGGAAACGCAATGTGACATCACTAAAACCCAGCTCTATCCTGATCCCGAGAGGGAGACGCTATGTGACATCACTAAAACCCAGCTCTATCCTGATCCTGAGAAGGAAACGCAATGTGACATCACTAAAACCCAGCTCTACCCTAATTCCCAGAGGGAGATGCTATGTGACATCACTAAAACCCAGCTCTATCCTGATCCTGAGACTCTATGTGACATCACTAAAACCCAGCTCTATCCTGATCCTGAGAGGGAGACGCTATGTGACATCACTAAAACCCAGCTCTATCCTGATCCCGAGAGGGAGACGCTATGTGACATCACTAAAACCCAGCTCTACCCTAATTCCCAGAGGGAGATGCTATGTGACATCACTAAAACCCAGCTCTATCCTGATCCTGAGACGCTATGTGACATCACTAAAACCCAGCTCTATCCTGATCCTGAGAGGGAGACACTATGTGACATCACTAAAATCCGGCTCTATCCTGATCCCGCGAGGGAGATGCTATGTGACATCACTAAAACCCAGCTCTACCCCAATTCCCAGAAGGAGACGCTATGTGACATCACTAAAACCCAGCTCTATCCTGATCCCGAGAGGGAGACTATGTGACATCACTAAAACCCAGCTCTATCCTGATCCTGAGAGGGAGACGCTATGTGACATCACTAAAACCCAGCTCTATCCTGATCCCGCGAGGGAGATGCTATGTGACATCACTAAAACCCAGCTCTATCCTATTCCCAGAGGGAGACGCTATGTGACATCACTAAAACCCAGCTCTACCCCAATTCCCAGAGGGAGACGCAATGTGACATCACTAAAACCCAGCTCTACCCTAATTCCCAGAGGGAGACGCTATGTGACATCACTAAAACCCAGCTCTACCCTAATTCCCAGAGGGAGACGCTATGTGACATCACTAAAATCCGGCTCTATCCTGATCCCGCGAGGGAGATGCTATGTGACATCACTAAAACCCAGCTCTATCCTGATCCTGAGAAGGAAACGCAATGTGACATCACTAAAACCTAGCTCTATCCTGATCCCGAGAGGGAGATGCTATGTGACATCACTAAAACCCAGCTCTATCCTGATCCCACGTGGGAGACGCTATGTGACATCACTAAAACCCAGCTCTATACTGATCCTGAGAGGGATACGCTATGTGACATCACTAAAACCCAGCTCTATCCTGATCCTGAGACGCTATGTGACATCACTAAAACCCAGCTCTATCCTGATCCTGAGACGCTATGTGACATCACTAAAACCCAGCTCTATCCTGATCCTGAGAGGGAGACACTATGTGACATCACTAAAATCCGGCTCTATCCTGATCCCGCGAGGGAGATGCTATGTGACATCACTAAAACCCAGCTCTATCCTATTCCCAGAGGGAGACGCTATGTGACATCACTAAAACCCAGCTCTACCCTAATTCCCAGAGGGAGACGCAATGTGACATCACTAAAACCCAGCTCTACCCTAATTCCCAGAGGGAGACGCTATGTGACATCACTAAAATCCGGCTCTACCCTAATTCCCAGAGGGAGACGCTATGTGACATCACTAAAACCCAGCTCTATCCTAATTCCCAGAGGGAGATGCTATGTGACATTACTAAAACCCAGCTCTACCCTAATTCCCAGAGGGAGACGCTATGTGACTGTGGCGAAACCAACCTCGCCACTATGAGCTGGAGAAGCCTGGTTGCTCGCCTGCTTCCTTTGGACTATGGACCAGACTTTAAAAAGCTTATGTTACCTGCAGAAAGGCATATTCGTGCCTTTCAGCCGGGGTGTTCGGTGGATTCCAGCTACCGAACAAACTACCGTATGAGGGACCACCTAGGAGCTGGAGTGTGCCGTCAATTAACCGCCCAGAAGCTGCGGTTAACCGCAGCTTAATTGATGAACGCTGGGTGGCCTTTGTTCGTTTGCCGACCACGAGGCGGCGGCCATTTTAATCGTGCGAAAGACCAGCGGTGTTCAGCGAGGATTCTATGGAACTATAAATGGACACTTATTTGCACGAACACCGCTGAGCCGTCCGTCTCCTGGTTCCTATTCGTGGGGATGTAGCCGAACAGCCGTTCACTCTGTATTTTAGGTTTCATGTGAATTGTAGTAACCCAGATAGCTATGCCATGGAGCCTATTTGTGTGATTAAAGACTTTGGCTCCATGGCGATTAAACTGTATTCATGTAGTCTGGGTGCCATTCACCTAATAATGTGCACCCAGACCTGAGCTATCTGGGGATATGTAACATGTCTGTGTTGGGTGTAATCAAAGTGACTTTATATATTTTAAAACATAATACTGTATTTAGGTTCCCACATGTGTAATGGAGTTTGGTCTCTGGCTTGGGAGATAATTGGATTACTTCTCCAATTATCTCTAGGGCAGAAGGGAGGAAACCAGGATGCATTGTGGGAATGTTTACTGCTGTGTGTCTGTAATTGGTTTATGTCTGTCCTTTGTTACAGTCTTCCATTTGGTCCCCTAGGGGAGTGTCCACCAGGTGGGAGACCTGCATAAATACTGGGCAGGTAGCCCTGAGTAAAAGAGTTCCTGTTTAACCCTGAAGCTGAAGTGTTGTCTCTTTCTTGGGGGAAGGGGACTGTATGCCGATTGCCAGGAGTGTAAGCTGTTCGTATTGCTTTTCCTGTTCGGCTGCTTCCAGGGTTCGTGTGTCTGCTGTTCGAGAGTTGGTGAATCCGTGCAGTTTGGGAGTTCGGGAAATTGGTGCTTATAGTAGCTGCTGGTCTATGGAAAAGGGGATTATCGCCTAAACGGATTTTATTCCCTTTTATGCTGAAACGGTCCGTTACAATTGGTGGCAGCGGTGGGATCGTTCCTACAACCAGAGGGACAGCTACAGACAACATCATTCCTGGATTACAAAGTGAGGGCAACGCCAGTACCCGTACAGCGCCCCTATCTACAAGGAACCAACTGCAGCAGAGCAAGCATGGCACCCAGCTACACGCAGGAGGAGTTTGACAAAGAGCTGAGATCACGGCTGATTTTCCTCGGACCCAACCCCCCGGAGAAATACGTGCAGCTCGTGAGTAGACAGGTAGAAGAGTACCTTCAGGTCGGAGCAGGGCGGGCACGGAAGTTGGCAGGTTGGGAGAGACCCCAGTGGCCGAGCAAGTTGCAGGGAGAGAAGCGTGTTGTCCTTCCTCCCCAGCGGCAGTGTGTACCCCAGGGAGCTGATGGTGTCGTCCATCCTCCCCAGCGGCAGTGTGTACCCCAGAGAGCAGATGGTGTCGTCCGTCCTCCCCAGCGGCAGTGTATGTCCCAGGGAGCAGAAGGTGCAGTCCTTCCTCCCCAGCGACAGTGTGTACCCCAGGGAGCTGATGGTGTCGTCCGTCCTCCCCAGCGGCAGGCTGAGTTACAGGGGGCAGAGGTAGTTGTTCCTGCCCCCCAGCAGCAAAGTCATATGCCAGGAAGGCAGTGTGAAGTGAAGGGAGAGGAGAGCAGCGTCCTCCCTCCCCAGCGGCAGTGTGTGTCCCAGGGAGCAGAAGGTGCAGTCCTTCCTCCCCAGCGGCAGTGTGTACCCCAGGGAGCAGAAGGTGCAATCCTTTCTCCCCAGCGGCAGTGTGTAACCCAGGGAGCTGATGGTGTCGTCCATCCTCCCCAGCGGCAGGCTGAGTTACAGGGGGCAGAGGTTGTTGTTCCTGCCCCCCAGCAGCAAAGTGATATGCCAGGAAGTCAGTGTGAAGTGAAGGGAGAGGAGAGCAGCGTCCTCCCTCCCCAGCGGCAGTGTGTGTCTCAGGGAGCAGAAGGTATAGTCCTTCCTCCCCAGCGGCAGTGTGTACCCCAGGGAGCTGATGGTGTCGTCCATCCTCCCCAGCAGCAGTGTGTAACCCAGTGAGCAGAAGGTGCCGTCCTTTCTCCCCAGCGGCAGTGTGTGTCCCAGGGAGCAGAAGGTGCAGTCCTTCCTCCCCAGCGGCAGTATGTACCCCAGGGAGCTGATGGTGTCGTCCATCCTCCCCAGCGGCAGTGTGTCCTGCAGGGAGCAGAGACAGTCAGTCTCGCACCCCAGCAGCAGGACAAGAGAAGGAAAGGGGAGACAGCTGGTCTCCCTTTCCACCAGCAGAGAGAATGGCAGGGAGAGGAGCCTGCTAACCTCTCTCCCCAGCAGCAGTTTACCGTCCAGAGAGAGGAGCTTGTTACACCCTCTCTCCAGCGGCAGCCTAACCCACCAAGGGGAGATGTTAAGCCCCACATCCGTGCAGATGGGACCGTAGTCTCTGCACTTACAGCACCAGGGGTAGGGACGGTCGGTCCTGTCCCCCAGCCACAGAGCGATGTATCCAAAGGGGAGACAGTCGGTCTCCCCCTCCGGCAGCCGAGCTATGTACCTAAAGGGGAGACAGTCAGTCTCCAGCAACCAGGCTCCAACCAGACTACTCCCGTGGTAGTGCTGGCACCAGGACAGAGTACCGCTGGTCTCTGCCCCCTCAGCAACCCACCAAGGCAGCCTAACTGTTCCCCACACAGTCATGGTGAGACACCTGGACCTGGACAAGTTTGTAATTTTTTCAGGTGTAGTACCCAGTTATTGTGGGGGGGCTGTACTAATAGTTGTGTTTTGTGGGTGGGTTGCTGGACTAACCAGGGCACTGACCGGCAGGAGGTCAGGTACCCTGTTAGTCTAATTGGTAAAGGGGAGAAGTGTGGCGAAACCAACCTCGCCACTATGAGCTGGAGAAGCCTGGTTGCTCGCCTGCTTCCTTTGGACTATGGACCAGACTTTAAAAAGCTTATGTTACCTGCAGAAAGGCATATTCGTGCCTTTCAGCCGGGGTGTTCGGTGGATTCCAGCTACCGAACAAACTACCGTATGAGGGACCACCTAGGAGCTGGAGTGTGCCGTCAATTAACCGCCCAGAAGCTGCGGTTAACCGCAGCTTAATTGATGAACGCTGGGTGGCCTTTGTTCGTTTGCCGACCACGAGGCGGCGGCCATTTTAATCGTGCGAAAGACCAGCGGTGTTCAGCGAGGATTCTATGGAACTATAAATGGACACTTATTTGCACGAACACCGCTGAGCCGTCCGTCTCCTGGTTCCTATTCGTGGGGATGTAGCCGAACAGCCGTTCACTCTGTATTTTCAGTTTCATGTGAATTGTAGTAACCCAGATAGCTATGCCATGGAGCCTATTTGTGTGATTAAAGACTTTGGCTCCATGGCGATTAAACTGTATTCATGTAGTCTGGGTGCCATTCACCTAATAATGTGCACCCAGACCTGAGCTATCTGGGGATATGTAACATGTCTGTGTTGGGTGTAATCAAAGTGACTTTATATATTTTAAAACATAATACTGTATTTAGGTTCCCACATGTGTAATGGAGTTTGGTCTCTGGCTTGGGAGATAATTGGATTACTTCTCCAATTATCTCCAGGGCAGAAGGGAGGAAACCAGGATGCATTGTGGGAATGTTTACTGCTGTGTGTCTGTAATTGGTTTATGTCTGTCCTTTGTTACAGTCTTCCATTTGGTCCCCTAGGGGAGTGTCCACCAGGTGGGAGACCTGCATAAATACTGGGCAGGTAGCCCTGAGTAAAAGAGTTCCTGTTTAACCCTGAAGCTGAGGTGTTGTCTCTTTCTTGGGGGAAGGGGACTGTATGCCGATTGCCAGGAGTGTAAGCTGTTCGTATTGCTTTTCCTGTTCGGCTGCTTCCAGGGTTCGTGTGTCTGCTGTTCGAGAGTTGGTGAATCCGTGCAGTTTGGGAGTTCGGGAAATTGGTGCTTATAGTAGCTGCTGGTCTATGGAAAAGGGGATTATCGCCTAAACGGATTTTATTCCCTTTTATGCTGAAACGGTCCGTTACAGTGACATCACTAAAATCCGGCTCTATCCTGATCCCGCGAGGGAGATGCTATGTGACATCACTAAAACCCAGCTCTACCCTAATTCCCAGAGGGAGACGCTATGCGACATCACTAAAACCCAGCTCTATCCTGATCCTGAGAAGGAAACGCAATGTGACATCACTAAAACCTAGCTCTATCCTGATCCCGAGAGGGAGACGCTATGTGACATCACTAAAACCCAGCTCTACCCTAATTCCCAGAGGGAGATGCTATGTGACATCACTAAAACCCAGCTCTATCCTGATCCCGCGTGGGAGACGCTATGTGACATCACTAAAACCCAGCTCTATACTGATCCTGAGAGGGATACGCTATGTGACATCACTAAAACCCAGCTCTATCCTGATCCTGAGATGCTATGTGACATCACTAAAACCCAGCTCTATCCTGATCCTGAGATGCTATGTGACATCACTAAAACCCAGCTCTATACTGATCCCGAGATGGAGACGTTATGTGACATCACTAGGACCCAGCTCTATCCTGATCCTGAGAGGGAGACGCTATGTGACATCACTAAAACCCAGCTCTATCCTGATCCTGAGAGGGAGACGCTATGTGACATCACTAGGACCCAGCTCTATCCTGATCCCGAGAGGGAGACGCTATGAGACATCACTAAAACACAGCTCTATCCTGATAGGGAGATGCTATGTAACATCACTAAGACCCAGCTGTAACGGAACCGCTGGCCCCCGACCGGGTACCCTCCGCTGACGGATGCTCCTAGTGCTTTCCGAGGTCTCCAAGCACTCTGCCTGACACCATAACGACTGCAGACCCCACGAACCGCCGCAGCTTGGTTGGGGTCTCGCCGACTCCACCCACTCTGGACCCAAGACCAGGGTCCAGCTTCCAGTAGGTGGACCTCTCCGAATTCCAGAGAGCAGGAACAGGAACAAGCTCTTAGCAGAGCTCAGCGATTATACCCTGGGGAGTGTAGTGATTATAGCAATCCCCAGAGTGTAGTTCTCCAATCCCCAAACATGAGCCGAAACTTCATGAAGGCACAAGATGATCTGAGGTGCTGGCACACCCAGTCTGGTTTTTATTACAATCTTTGCCAATACAGGACCGCCCACAGGGAGGTATGAAACAACCAATAACATCTCAGTTACAACCCACAGATTCCCTCCCCTTATCCTGGGAGGTAACCCAATTACACGTACAGTTAAAACATACTTTTTACCCAACTTTCATAACTCTAAAACCATACATCCAATCTCCATAAAAATACATATTCACAATCAATCCATTCAGGGGAACAACATATTAAGAAATGGCACGAATCAGACCAGTGGTTAAAAAGTTAAGGGAAAGTCATTTGTGACCAAATAAAGCATGGCTTTTCTGCTCAAAACAAATTCGTGCCAGTCTCTATCCTGGAGATAATTGGGAAGTAATCCAATTATCTCCAAGGACAGAGGCAAAACTGCATTAGCCACATGGTAGACAAAGGACAATAAAAGACATAAAAATACATACTGTTACATTTATCACATAGAACCTACAAATTTACAATTTACCCTACACATAATAGCATACATAATATTGAAGACAGCCTGAATGCAATCTGCTACACAGTCTTAAAGGGACATTGTTCCTAAAAAGTCATAATATGTCCACGGATGTTTTTTAAAGGGCCAGCAGCAGCACCATACAAATCCAATATGCCCAAATGTTGCACCTGAAGGGCCAAATCTCCCAGGGACCATAGTCAACAGGTAAGAGGCTGGCAATCAGGCTCCTCCAACAGCCAGGGGTAAAGGGCAGCTTGTCACCAATAAACCCAGTGACAGAAGGCATTTCGTCACACCAGCTCTATCCTGATGTTAATTTTACAACATTAAATGTACCTGGAAAAGGAAAAGGCGAGGCAGTGGCTGAGCCAGAACCACAATTCCTTGGTTGTAGCTGGAAACCCGTGTAGCTGTGCGATTTCCGTGTAAAAGGAGAATGTTCTTCCCATGGTTATCCATAAAGTGCAAAGTCTGAGGCTGGAAATGAGGCTGAAGGTCAACCTGGGGGAAAAATAAAATCAGATTCAGTCATTGCGACAGACACACAGCGCCCCCTGTTTGTCATTGTGTCACCCTGCGGGGGGAGGGACAGACATAGCTCCCCCTGTATGTGTCACCCTGCAGGGGGAGAGATAGACTCCGCGCCCCCTGTCTGTGTCACTGTGTCACCCTGCGGGGGGCGAGGGACAGACTCACAGTGACACAGACAGGGGGTGCTATGAGTCTGTCACTCCCCCGCAGGATGACAGTGACAGAGACATGGGGCTATGAGTCTGTCCCTCCACCTACAGGGTGACACAGACATGGGGCTATGAGTCTGTCCCTCCACCTACAGGGTGACACAGTGACACAGCCAAGGGGCGCTATGTCTGTCCCTCCCCCTGCAGGTTGACACAGACGGGTCACTATGGATCTGTCACTCCACCAACACAGTGACACAGACAGGGTGTGCTATGTCACCCTGCAGGTGGAGGGACAGGTCCATAGCGCCCAGTCTGTGTCACCCTGCAGGGGGAGGGACAGATCCATAGCGCCCCGTCTGTGTCACCCTGCAGGGGGAGGGACAGATCCATAGCGCCCCGTCTGTGTCACCCTGCAGGGGGAGGGACAGATCCATAGCGCCCCATCTGTGTCACCCTGCAGGGGGAGGGACAGACATAACGCCCCCTGTCTGTCACTGTGTCACCCTGCAGGAGGAGGGCCAGACTCATAGCCCCCTGTCTGTGTCACCCTGTAGGTGGAGGGCCAGATCCATAGCGCCCCCTGTCACTCTCATCCTGCGGGGGGAGTGACAGACTCATAGCACCCCCTGCCTGTGTCACCCTGCGGGGGAGGGAGAATCTCATAGCACCCCCTGCCTGTGTCACCCTGCGGGGGAGGGAGAATCTCACAGTGGCCCCTGTCTGTGTCACCCTGCAGGGGGAGGGACAGACATAGCGCCCCCGTCTGTGTCGCTGTGTCACCCTGCGAGGGGAGGGACAGACATAGCGCCCCCTGTCTGTGTCGCTGTGTCACCCTGCGAGGGGAGGGACAGACATAGCGCCCCCTGTCTGTGTCACTGTGTCACCCTGCGGGGGAAGGGACACACTCAGCGCACCCTGTCTGTGTCACTGTGTCAACCTGCGGGGGAGGGACAGACATAGCACCCCCTGTCTGTGTCACTGTGTCACCCTGCAGGAGGAGGGACAGACTCATAGCCCCATGTCTCTGTCACTGTCATCCTGCAGGGGGAGGGACAGACATAGCGCCCCCTGTCTGTGTCACTGTGTCAACCTGCGGGGGAAGGGACACACTCAGCGCACCCTGTCTGTGTCACTGTGTCAACCTGCGGGGGGGGGGACAGACATAGCACCCCCTGTCTGTGTCACCCTGCGGGGGAGGGAGAATCTCACAGCGGCCCCTGTCTGTGTCACCCTGCAGGGGGAGGGACAGACATAGCGCCCCCTGTCTGTGGCGCTGTGTCAACCTGCGGGGGAGGGACACACTCAGCGCCCCCTGTCTGGGTCATGGTCACCCTGCGGGGGGAGAGACAGACTCAGCGCCCCCTGTCTGTGTTACTGTGTCACCCTGCGGGGGGAGTGACAGACTCATAGCACCCCCTGCCTGTGTCACTGTGTTACCCTGCGGGGGAGGGAGAATCTCACAGCAGCCCGTCTGTGTGTCACCCTGCAGGGGAGGGACAGACTCCGCGCCCCCTGTCTGTGTCACTGTGTCACCCTGCGGGGGTAGAGACAGACTCAGCGCCCCCTGTCTATGCATACGTTGTTGCCTTGCAGGGGAACCATCTGAGATAAAGCTCAGTCCAACTTACAGCTTGCTCTGCTTCCTCCTCTTCCTCGCTTTCCGATGTCACAGAGGGTGGTTTGGTGACGTCACATTCTTCTAGTACAGAGGAGCTAACGGTAGAGACTGCGGTGACACTTCCATGGAGGTCAAGCACGGCGTACACAGCCTGAGAACATATAGCTACATGGTAATCTACGTTAAGCACATCTTTTATACAGTAAATGCAAAAAATCTATAAAACACAACCTGAAACAGATTATACTACAAAAAGAGAACAAAAATCCTTCTAGACTCTATACTAGCAAATCAGATTTCTCTTGTATCACCGAGCTGTCCCTATACATATTAAAGAGTTCGTGTAGGGCTATGAAATTAACCTCTCGGCTGCCGCAGATTTAACACAATTGCAGAGTAAAACCAAAGTTAAAGGGACACAATAGGCAGCCAGAGCATGTCAGCTCAATTAAGTGATCTGGGTGCAGCGCAGTAAGACATTGCAGGACTAAGACACGAGAGGCACTTCCTGGATTCTAACGGAGTTTGACTCCATTAAATGACGCTGGACGTTGTCACGCTTTGCATGAGGACATAGAGTGTCAGTGAAATCACTGCGCATGCGTATCAGGTCCCGTCGGATGAGGTCAGAAGAGGGGGAGTACGACCCAGCCCAGAGGGACATTTGCGTTGGGATCAGGTGAGTAAATAACCAAATCATTTTTAAAAAGCGCCTTATTGTGGGCGCAACACGTTAGTGTTTCATGTTGTACTATTGGATTTATTATTTTGTTTTCAAATAAAATTAGTTTATTATAGAATTGGGAGAATGTATACTTGGCTGTGTAGGATTGAGAGGAACTGCTCTCCTTCTATGAGTGTAAACTCCTACCGCTATAACACATATTGAAAGGAAATGCTTCTATCAACGCTGACCAGAACGCGCTACCGACAGGATCGGGACTAGGATTGTACAGTCCAACTGCAGATATCTGGAGTCCTTTATCCTGTTCAGAATCACCAGCAACGTAAATACTTCACTATATTCCGTTTTATTGTTTGGTTTGTATGGATCTTGTATATTTTTATACAGTGCTATCATATCCCCTCTGGCCTGTTTTCTGTTTTTGAGGTGAGTGAACATACACTAGGATCAGTAAAGCAAGACAAATAAGAGTCGCAGGATACAGCAGCTCACTTTATGAATTCAAGCTTAACCAAAGGCAAATGATGTGGAAATTATAGGAACAGAACAAGGAACATACTTCAGAGCTGAAAAATCATTCTGCAATAAAGGTAGAGGTAGCACTCTACGTTGGAGCATAATATCAAATACTGGATAATCCAGACACGAGTCCAAGACATATCAACCAGCAACCCATTAGAGGCATGAGCTGTATTGTGGTAGCCAGCTAAACCCGACAGACCCAGAGACGGACCAGAACCAACCCCTGATGAATGCATTCTACTTACTGTATTCTGCCCTCATTCGGATATGGCGAGTTTAATTACTAACACAAATTCAGCCTATTTCAATCATACATAGCGTCACAGTGATACCTCGATTCGGTTCATGTATTCTGCTTACTGTATTCTGCCCTCATTCGGATATGGCGAGTTTCACTACTAACGTGAATTCAGCCTATTTCAATCATACATAGCGTCACAGTGATACCTCGATTCGGTTCATGTATTCTGCTTACTGTATTCTGCCCTCATTCGGATATGGCGAGTTTCACTACTAACGTGAATTCAGCCTATTTCAATCATACATAGCGTCACAGTGATACCTCGATTCGGTTCATGTATTCTGCTTACTGTATTCTGCCTTCATTCGGATATGGCGAGTTTCACTACTAACGTGAATTCAGCCTATTTCAATCATACATAGCGTCACAGTGATACCTCGATTCGGTTCATGTATTCTGCTTACCGTATTCTGCCCTCATTCGGATATGGCGAGTTTAATTACTAACACAAATTCAGCCTATTTCAATCATACATAGCGACACAGTGATACCTCGATTCGGTTCATGTATTCTGCTTACTGTATTCTGCCTTCATTCGGATATGGAGAGTTTCACTACTAACGTGAATTCAGCCTATTTCAATCATACATAGCGTCACAGTGATACCTCGATTCGGTTCATGTATTATGCTTACTGTATTCTGCCCTCATCCGGATATGGCGAGTTACACTACTAACATGAATTCAGCCTATTTCAATCATACATAGCGTCACAGTGATACCTCGATTCGTTTCATGTATTCTGCCCTCATTCAGATATGGCGAGTTTCACTACTAACGTGAATTCAGCCTATTTCAATCATACATAGCGTCACAGTGATACCTCGATTCGGTTCATGTATTCTGCTTACTGTATTCGGCCCTCATTCGGATATGGCGAGTTTCACTACTAACGTGAATTCAGCCTATTTCAATCATACATAGCGTCACAGTGATACCTCGATTCGTTTCATGTATTCTGCTCTCATTCAGATATGGCGAGTTTCACTACTAACGTGAATTCAGCCTATTTCAATCATACATAGCGTCACAGTGATACCTCGATTCGGTTCATGTATTCTGCTTACTGTATTCTGTCCTCATTCGGATATGGTGAGTTTCACTACTAACGTGAATTCAGCCTATTTCAATCATACATAGCGTCACAGTGATACCTCGATTCGGTTCATGTATTCTGCTTACTGTATTCTGCTCTCATTCGGATATGGTGAGTTTCACTACTAACGCGAATTCAGCCTATTTCAATCATACATAGCGTCACAGTGATACCTCGATTCGGTTCATGTATTCTGCTTACTGTAGTCTGCCCTCATTCAGATATGGAGAGTGTCACTACTAACGTGAATTCAGCCTATTTCAATCATACATAGCGTCACAGTGATACCTCGATTCGGTTCATGTATTCTGCTTACTGTATTCTGCCCTCATTCAGATATGGAGAGTGTCACTACTAACGTGAATTCAGCCTATTTCAATCATACATAGCGACACAGTGATACCTCGATTCGGTTCATGTATTCTGCTTACTGTATTCTGCTCTCATTCGGATATGGTGAGTTTCACTACTAACGCGAATTCAGCCTATTTCAATCATACATAGCGTCACAGTGATACCTCGATTCGGTTCATGTATTCTGCTTACTGTATTCTGCCCTCATTCAGATATGGAGAGTGTCACTACTAACGTGAATTCAGCCTATTTCAATCATACATAGCGTCACAGTGATACCTTGATTCGGTTCATGTATTCTGCTCTCATTCGGATATGGCGAGTTTCACTACTACGTCGTATAACACACTTTTCGTGTTCTAAGAACACAGAAGTCCCTCTAGTGGCTTTCTGATAGACAGCCGCTAGAGGAGGACTTAGCCCTGCAAGGTAATTATTGCAGTTTATAAAAACACGGTTAAGGGTGATGGGAGTTGGCACCCAGACCAATCCAATGGGCAGAAGTGGTCTGGGTACCCGGTGTGTCCCTTCAAGTCCAGGTGTAACTATCGGATTGAATAAAAACGATATATCTGTATATGTTATAAAGATATTTGGAGAGGTTTACTGTGAACAACATGTGAGAGTCATGGTAACATCTTCCCAGCGCTGCGAAGAGATTGCAGGACAAACAAGAGATTGCTAAATTACATAGAAGTCCGAAGAAATGATAAATTATCTGAAAAGATCTTTATTTTATTCAGTTTCCATATTTGGAGATTATTATTGTCGGCCCACACTGCCTTGGTTATACTTGTCAGCTTTGATCAGATCAGCATTTATTACTTATGTTCACACCTACCTATATGTATTCTGTATGTCTGCCCTCTTTAGTAATAATATGGTTAGGTGTAAATCTAAATTGATGCCAGTTCCAAACAGGTGGTTAGCATTTATGGTACTGCCCGTTAATTCTCTTATTACACTGCCCATCACTACTTGCATTGTTTTTAAGCCCTTTCTGGGCTCCGCACAGGCCTCCTCAAGTGTACTTTAAAATGGTGTTGGTCATATTTATGTCTGTTTTACAGCCTTCATATAACAATGTTATTGTCAAACTTCAAATCAAGACATGCCACGAACCAGGTCAATCACCAATAACATACTACAATCTTTTCAACATCCATGAAACCCCATTAAATTGGATTATGAACGTGTAACTTCACAATAGGCTGTCACTTGGCCACCCTGCAGCTAAGGAACAACCTGTAAAATATAATACACCATCCTGGACATATTCCTATTAGGGATCGACCGATATTGGTTTTTTAGAGCAGATACCGATAATCTGTGAACTTCCAGGCCTATAGCCGATAACTTACTGATATTCTGTACATTTACCATAATGAAAAAATAAACTATTTCTAAAGGTAAATGCACAAAATAAACATGCCACATGTAGGGGATATGCAGTGTGTGCAGTGTTTGTGTAGTGTGTGTGTATAGTGAATGCAGTGTTTGTGTAGTGTCTGTGTGTATAGTGAATGCAGTGTGTGTATAGTGAATGCAGTGTGTGTATAGTGAATGCAGTGTGTGTATAGTGAATGCAGTGTGTGTATAGTGAATGCAGTGTTTGTGTAGTGTGTGTGTGTATAGTGAATGCAGTGTTTGTGTAGTGTCTGTGTGTATAGTGAATGCAGTGTGTGTATAGTGAATGCAGTGTGTGTATAGTGTGTGTGTATAGTGAATGCAGTGTTTGTGTAGTGTGAGTGTAGTGAATGCAGTGTGTGTGTAGTGTGTGTGTGTATAGTGAATGCAGTGTGTGTGTAGTGTGTGTGTGTATAGTGAATGCAGTGTTTGTGTAGTGTGTGTGTGTGTATAGTGAATGCAGTGTTTGTGTAGTGTGTGTGTGTAGTGAATGCAGTGTGTGTGTATTGTGTGTGTATAGTGAATGCAGTGTGTGTATAGTGAATGTAGTGTGTTTGTGTATAGTGAATGCAGTGTTTGTGTAGTGTCTGTGTGTATAGTGAATGCAGTGTTTGTGTAGTGTGTGTGTAGTGAATGCAGTGTGTGTGTAGTGTGTGTATAGTGAATGCAGTGTGTGTGTAGTGTGTGTGTATAGTGAATGCAGTGTGTGTGTAGTGTGTGTGTATAGTGAATGCAGTGTTTGTGTAGTGTGTGTGTGTAGTGAATGCAGTGTTTGTGTAGTGTGTGTATAGTGAATGCAGTGTTTGTGTAGTGTGTGTGTATAGTGAATGCAGTGTGTGTGTAGTGTGTGTGTATAGTGAATGCAGTGTGTGTGTAGTGTGTGTGTATAGTGTGTGTGTGTATAGTGAATGCAGTGTTTGTGTAGTGTGTGTATAGTGAATGCAGTGTTTGTGTAGTGTGTGTGTGTAGTGAATGCAGTGTGTGTGTATTGTGTGTGTATAGTGAATGCAGTGTGTGTATAGTGAATGTAGTGTGTGTGTGTATAGTGAATGCAGTGTTTGTGTAGTGTCTGTGTGTATAGTGAATGCAGTGTTTGTGTAATGTGTGTGTAGTGAATGCAGTGTGTGTGTAGTGTGTGTGTATAGTGAATGCAGTGTGTGTGTAGTGTGTGTATAGTGAATGCAGTGTGTGTGTAGTGTGTGTAGTGAATGCAGTGTTTGTGTAGTGTGTGTGTATAGTGAATGCAGTGTTTGTGTAGTGTGTGTGTATAGTGAATGCAGTGTTTGTGTAGTGTGTGTATAGTGAATGCAGTGTTTGTGTAGTGTGTGTGTGTGTGTGTATAGTGAATGCAGTGTTTGTGTAGTGTGTGTATAGTGAATGCAGTGTTTGTGTAGTGTGTGTGTATAGTGAATGCAGTGTTTGTGTAGTGTGTGTGTGTATAGTGAATGCAGTGTTTGTGTAGTGTGTGTGTATAGTGAATGCAGTGTTTGTGTAGTGTGTGTGTATAGTGAATGCAGTGTTTGTGTAGTGTGTGTGTGTATAGTGAATGCAGTCACTATACACACGCACACGCACGCACTCACACACGCACTCACACACGCACTCACACACGCACTCACACACGCACTCACACACGCACTCACACACGCACTCACACACGCACTCACACACGCACTCACACACGCACTCACACACGCACTCACACTCTCGCACACACGCACTCTCGCACACACGCACTCTCGCACACACGCACTCTCGCACACACGCACTCTCGCACACACGCACTCTCGCACACACGCACTCTCGCACACACGCACTCTCGCACACACGCACTCTCGCACACACGCACTCTCGCACACACGCACTCTCGCACACACGCACTCTCGCACACACGCACTCTCGCACACACGCACTCTCGCACACACGCACTCTCGCACACACGCACTCTCGCACACACGCACTCTCGCACACACGCACTCTCGCACACACGCACTCTCGCACACACGCACTCTCGCACACACGCACTCTCGCACACACGCACTCTCGCACACACGCACTCTCGCACACACGCACTCTCGCACACACGCACTCTCACACACACGCACTCTCACACACACGCGCACTCTCACACACACACGCACTCTCACACACACACGCACTCTCACACACACACGCACTCTCACACACACACGCACTCTCACACACACACGCACTCTCACACACACACGCACTCTCACACACACCTGCACTCTCACACACACTGCACTCTCACACACACACACACTGCACTCACACACGCACGCACTCACACGCACGCACTCTCACACATGCACGCACTCTCACACACGCACGCACTCTCACACACGCACGCACTCTCACACACGCACGCACTCTCACACACGCACGCACTCTCACACACACACTGCACACACACACACGCACTCACGCACTCACACACACACACGCACTCACACACACACGCACTCACACACACACGCACTCACACACACACACGCACTCACGCACTCACACACACACACGCACTCACACACACGCACTCACACACGCACTCACACACACGCACTCACACACACACTCACACACACACTCACACACACACGCACTGCACTCACACACACACACGCACTCACACACACACACGCGCTCACACGCACGCACTCACACGCACACACGCACACACGCCACTCACACACGCACTCACACACACACACACGCACTCACACACACGCACTCACACACACACACGCACTCACACACACACACGCACTCACACACACACACTCACACACACACACGCACTGCACTCACACACACACACACACACACGCACGCACTCACACACACACACGCACTCACACACACACACACGCACACACGCCACTCACACACACACACACACACACACTGCACTCACACACACACACTGCACTCACACACACACACACACACTGCACTCACACACACACACTGCACTCACACACACACACTGCACTCACACACACACACACTGCATTCATATACACACACACTGCATTCATATACACACACACTGCATTCATATACACACACACTGCATTCATATACACACACACTGCATTCATATACACACACACTGCATTCATATACACACACTGTAAATAAATATTCAATTAATATAATTTTTTTAGGATCTAATTTTATTTAAAAATTTACCAGTAGCTGCTGCATTTCCCACCCTAGTCTTATACTCGAGTCAATAAGTTTTCCCAGTTTTTGGGGGTAAAATTAGGGGCCTCGGCTTATACTTGAGTATATACGTTATATAATGCAGTGTGTGTGTATATAATGCAGTGTGTATATAATGCAGTGTGTATATAATGCAGTGTGTGTATATACTACATGCCAAGTGTGTGTGTTTTTGCAGTGTGTGTATAGTGAATGCAGTGTTTGTGTAGTGTGTGTATATACTAAATGCCAAGTGTGTGTGTTTGGGCAGTGTGTGTAAAGTGAATGCAGTGTGTGTATATAATGAATGCAGAGTGTGTGCATAGTGAATGCAGTGTGTTTCTGAAGTGTGTTTATATAATGCAGTGTGTGTGTAGTGCGTGTATATAATGCAGTGTGTGTAGTGAATGTAGTGCGTATATAATACAGTGTATGTAGTGAATGTTGTGTGTATATAATGCAGTGTGCGCAGTGTGTGTATAGTGAATGCAGTGTGTGTGTGTGTGTATATAATGCAGTGTGTGTATATAATGCAGTGTGTGTAGTGAATGCAGTGTGTGTGTGTATATAATGCAGTGTGTGTATAGTGAATGCAGTGTGTGTGTGTGTATATAATGCAGTGTGTGTATAGTGAATGCAGTGTGTGTATAGTGAATGCAGTGTGTGTATAGTGAATGCAGTGTGTGTATATAACGCAGTGTGTGTATATAACGCAGTGTGTGTATATAACGCAGTGTGTGTATATAACGCAGTGTGTGTATATAACGCAGTGTGTGTATATAACGCAGTGTGTGTATGTGAATGCAGTGTGTGTATAGTGAATGCAGTGTGTGTATAGTGAATGCAGTGTGTATAGTGAATGCAGTGTGTATAGTGAATGCAGTGTGTATAGTGAATGCAGTGTGTATAGTGAATGCAGTGTGTGTATATAATGCAGTGTGTGTATAGTGAATGCAGTGTGTGTATAGTGAATGCAGTGTGTGTATAGTGAATGCAGTGTGTGTATAGTGAATGCAGTGTGTGCATAGTGAATGCAGTGTGTGTATAGTGAATGCAGTGTGTGTATAGTGAATGCAGTGTGTGTATATAACGCAGTGTGTGTGTATAACGCAGTGTGTGTGTATAACGCAGTGTGTGTGTATAACGCAGTGTGTGTGTATAACGCAGTGTGTGTATATAACGCAGTGTGTGTATAGTGAATGCAGTGCAGACAAAATGGACCCAGGACAGACCCCCGAGAGCCCCATTTACCACTTCTGTCCAATTTAAAATATTCATACAATGACAGTAAAATAAACAGATCCGTTGGTTTAAGCTCCCTACCTTGGAGATTCCACATGCTGCAGGACCCATGTCCTCTCCGTTAATAAGGATATGTAAAGTATCGTCACTGTCACGGCGGATTCCCAGCCTGCAACCAACCTGTGGGTAAAGACAGAGACTCCACAATTAACAGAACCCCCAATCTCTGACTGTCCGTCCCCACAAACATTTACTGGAAAACAATACAAACAAATCTGTCACCAGATATACAAACCACACTTAAATAAATAAGATTAGGGGTGTAGCGGACTGTATTAAGTCTGTCCTGTAAAATTCATGTAAAACTGCATTCGTTTAATTGTAACTCTATGTATTGGAAAAATGTATGTATTTTCGTATGAGGGTTCAGTAGGTTTCATACGAAGGAAACTACCGAACCCCCAGACCACCCCAATGAGAAGTGTGCTCCTCGTTAAGCGTTCACACTTCTCAAAACCGCAGGTTAATTGATATTGGTTAAGTGCCTGGGTGGCCGCTGTTCGGTATACGAACCACGCAGGGCGGCCATCTTACGCACAAAAATCTCAGCGGTGTTTGGTCGTCGAGTGTCTGGAACTCAAATCGGACACTCAAACAACCGAACACCGCTGAAACCTCCAGAGTGCCATAACTCCCGAACGGAGGGACTAGACAGCCCCCCCGTTCGGTTAAAACAATGTACCGAACAAGGGAATAAAGGCGAAGGTATTAATAGCTATGGATGGCAAGGATTTCTATGCAATTTAACTGCCGAACGGAGACCGACCGCAGGGCCAAAACACATGAAACCTTTTCCGGATACCACCTCTTTTCCGGATACCACCTGGTCCGATCTGGGTGAATTTTGGATATGGGATTGATGTGAGATGGAATCCTCGTTGTGTGGGTCCGCGTGCGTTCCACACAGTGTTCCAGTTACAGCCTCACTCCAATTTCAATGTATATTTATTGTTTCCCAGTAAATGATATTATTGCCCCATGCTACATTCTGTGGACTGATTTATCCTATTTGTTGGGACTGTCTGTTTAAGTAGGCATTTCTTGGACAATACAGCTATTGTTTTTATTATTTATTTTTGGGGGTATATATTTATTGGAGTTGGATCTCATTTTTTATCTATTGCATATTGATTTTTACTATTGTGTCGTATTATAGCTCCTGAAAGCCCCTCATCTTATTTATACAAGTGTGGTTTGTAGATCTATTTACTTAGAGAGGATTGGTGACCCTCTCCAGTTCCAGAGCTATAATTTAATTTTATGAACTTTTACTACCTCTATCCACTGGTCTGATTACATATTCCTGTGTTCTTGACACTTTTATTTGTATTTTACACCTTTGACTTTGTAAAATCGGTCACCAGAATCCAGACTGCTACCAAACAATCTGCTGCCTGAACTCCCAAATGCATAAAAATACTCAAATTGTTATCAGGAATCCTTAACTCTTTTTAGGGTACACTCAACGTGGAAACTGTCCTCTGACTAACTGCTTACCCGAATCCTTTCCAGATTACTGCAGTAGTTTTCCCGAAGACGTTGGCCATTCCTTGTGACTTCTGACCCAGACACCAACCATGTAACCTGAGAACGCAGGTCTAGAGCATGAGATGGAAGCCCGCCAGCCAGAAATGGAGCATCGTGTGGAGGGAGAGAAGTGACTCCAACATGACAGGATCCTGACCAGTGAGGATCCAATCGCTCTATCCTGACCTGAGGAAAGATATCAGAAGGGAATCTCATTGTAAAGATAGATATATGAGGAACAAGCAGACCTACAAAAGTAATTATCAACAGAAGAGAGACCATGATCTAGTTCGAATACGTTTACTGACCCTCTCCCAATCCCACAATCTCATACGGTTACTGACCCTCTCCCAATCCCACAATCTCATACGGTTACTGACGGTCTCCCAATCCCACAATATGATACAGTTACTGACGGTCTCCCAATCCCACAATATGATACAGTTACTGACCCTCTCCCAATCCCACAATATGATCCGGTTACTGACCCTCTCCCAATCCAACAATATGATACAGTTACTGACCCTCTCCCAATCCCACAATATGATCCGGTTACTGACCCTCTCCCAATCCAACACAGTTACTGACGGTCTCCCAATCCCACAATCTATTACAGTTACTGACTGTCTCCCAATCCCACAATCTAGTACGGTTACTGACCCTCTCCCAATCCCACAATCTAACACGGTTACTGACCCTCTCCCAATCCCACAATATGATACGGTTACTGACCCTCTTCCAATCCCACAATATGATACGGTTACCGACGGTCTCCCAATCCCACAATCTAATACAGTTACTGACCCTCTCCCAATCCCACAATCTAACACAGTTACTGACGGTCTCCCAATCCCACAATCTAACACGGTTACCGACGGTCTCCCAATCCCACAATCTAATACAGTTACTGACCCTCTCCCAATCCCACAATCTAACACAGTTACTGACGGTCTCCCAATCCCACAATCTAGCACGGTTACTGACGGTCTCCCAATCCTATAATCTAACACGGTTACTGACCCTCTCCCAATCCCACAATCTAACACGGTTACTGACGGTCTCCCAATCCCACAATCTAACACGGTTACTGACCCTCTCCCAATCCCACAATATGATACGGTTACTGACCCTCTTCCAATCCCACAATATGATACGGTTACTGACCCTCTCCCAATCCCACAATCTAATACAGTTACTGACCCTCTCCCAATCCCACAATCTAACACAGTTACTGACGGTCTCCCAATCCCACAATCTAACACGGTTACCGACGGTCTCCCAATCCCACAATCTAATACAGTTACTGACCCTCTCCCAATCCCACAATCTAACACAGTTACTGACCCTCTCCCAATCCCACAATATGATACGGTTACTGACCCTCTTCCAATCCCACAATATGATACGGTTACTGACCCTCTCCCAATCCCACAATCTAATACAGTTACTGACCCTCTCCCAATCCCACAATCTAACACAGTTACTGACGGTCTCCCAATCCCACAATCTAATACAGTTACTGACCCTCTCCCAATCCCACAATCTAACACAGTTACTGACCCTCTCCCAATCCCACAATATGATACGGTTACTGACCCTCTTCCAATCCCACAATATGATACGGTTACTGACCCTCTCCCAATCCCACAATCTAATACAGTTACTGACCCTCTCCCAATCCCACAATCTAACACAGTTACTGACGGTCTCCCAATCCCACAATCTAACACGGTTACCGACGGTCTCCCAATCCCACAATCTAATACAGTTACTGACCCTCTCCCAATCCCACAATCTAACACAGTTACTGACGGTCTCCCAATCCCACAATCTAGCACGGTTACTGACGGTCTCCCAATCCTATAATCTAACACGGTTACTGACCCTCTCCCAATCCCACAATCTAACACGGTTACTGACGGTCTCCCAATCCCACAATCTAACACGGTTACTGACCCTCTCCCAATCCCACAATATGATACGGTTACTGACCCTCTTCCAATCCCACAATATGATACGGTTACCGACGGTCTCCCAATCCCACAATCTAATACAGTTACTGACCCTCTCCCAATCCCACAATCTAACACAGTTACTGACCCTCTCCCAATCCCACAATCTAACACAGTTACTGACGGTCTCCCAATCCCACAATCTAACACGGTTACCGACGGTCTCCCAATCCCACAATCTAATACAGTTACTGACCCTCTCCCAATCCTACAATCTAACACAGTTACTGACCCTCTCCCAATCCCACAATCTAACACAGTTACTGACGGTCTCCCAATCCCACAATCTAGCACGGTTACTGACGGTCTCCCAATCCTATAATCTAACACGGTTACTGACCCTCTCCCAATCCCACAATCTAACACGGTTACTGACGGTCTCCCAATCCCACAATCTAACACGGTTACGGACGGTCTCCCAATCCTATAATCTAGTACAGTTACTGATCCACCAACGTAGAATCTTTAATGATCTTACCTCAAACACCTCATTGGCGAGCAGTTCACTGCTGCTGAAAACAATGCCATCACTGTATCCAGCACAACGCTCGGCTCGCGTTC
This sequence comes from Pelobates fuscus, assembly GCF_036172605.1. Classification (NCBI taxonomy): domain Eukaryota; kingdom Metazoa; phylum Chordata; class Amphibia; order Anura; family Pelobatidae; genus Pelobates; species Pelobates fuscus. The sequence goes on from NC_086319.1 coordinate 427,326,542, forward strand.
CGTCACAAAGAACAGATATGTTTTTGCCACAAACAGAGTGAAACCTATGCGAGACACTGGGGACTGGAGAGGACAGACATGAGGAGACTATATTATACAGTCTATACATGGAATTTAACATCTCTAAATAGAAATAAAAACAAATAATTACTACATTATACACTAAATAAAAGGATATTTAATGAAGATTTTTAAACTTAAGAACTTTCTAAATTAAAAAATTATAACATATCAATTTCTTACAGATACCTCCGAAATGTATAATGATTAAAATAAACAATCCATGCCCATATTGGATTGGATAGCCCTTATTCTTTAAGCACACAACATTTGGGCAACAGGAGCTGATCGAACGCCTGTAGGTCCCCACCGACCCCGCCTCACTCCAAACTAATTAAAGGAAAAGCTTGGACTTAAATAGGATTACATTTTTACACAAAAAGAGTTAGTGTCTCACTGATCTTTGCCTATAGTACGCCTTTAGCAATCAGTCAGAAATTAAACAAAGGAAAACAAGGAGGAAGGGAATGGGATCAGCTCTTAATTTACATACTGAGTGCCTAGTCTATTAATTAGAAGAACTCTTGGAATGTCCTGAAATGGACTTTGTTAAAATCAATCCCAATAACGTTTTCTTAGTGATTTGCTCTAGACCCTGTAGCATGGGCAACAGTGTAGGCAGAAACGTGGGCGGATATTGCGGGTGGTCAGTGCGGGCGGACATTGCGGGTGGTCAGTGCGGGCGGACATTGCGGGTGGTCAGTGCGGGCGGACATTGCGGGTGGTCAGTGCGGGCGGACATTGCGGGTGGTCAGTGCGGGCGGACATTGCGGGTGGTCAGTGCGGGAGGACATTGCGGATTGCGGGCGGTCAGTGTGGACAGCAGTGCGGGCGGACATTGCAGGTGGTCAGTGTGGGTGGATATTGCAGGTCTCATTGGGCGGCAGTGCAGGCAGTCAGTGTGGGCGACAGTGCAGGTGGGTATTGCAGGTGGTCAGTGGGCGGATATTACAGATGGCCGTGTCGGCGGATATTACAGGCGGCAGTGTCGGCGGATATTAAGTTTTATCCGTTTTCCTGTCACTGCAGGAAAAACCCCTTCAGTGACTTACCTGAATCCAGTGCCGATGTCCCTCGGCGCTGGGTCAGGCTCCGTCCACGCTTCTCCTTCGCCTGGGGATTCCGGCAACGTTGGAGGTCCTCACATAGCGTGAGGACGTCCAGCGTCGTTTAAAACACTTTTCGTGTTCCAAGAACACCGAACTCCCTCTAGTGGCTGTCTGATAGATTATTATTGCAAAGGTTATTATTGCAGTTTAGAAAAAGTGCAATAATTACACTTGCAGGGTTAAGGTTAGTGGGAGTTGGCACCCAGACCACTCCAATGGGCGGAAGTGGTCTGGGTGCCTGGTGTGTCCCTTTAAATGTTTTGTGTGCTTTCTTGTAGTCAGTTAGGGGGATTTGGCTATGGAGCCTATATAGCGCCATAGGTTGGTTGTGAGGATCTTGAAACAGCAATATGAACTACCTGAATAGTAAGGCTGGTTAATTTGCATGTTCGGGTAGATTTGTATGTTACGAATTCTGCAGGCAGGAGAGAGATTTCATGTTATTCCCCCCCCTTATAAATATGTTTATGTGTTATTATGAGTTGCTGTATGTATTTCCATAGGATTTGGATATTTGTAGTATATAGAGTAGTCACAGCATGTCTGCAATGTTAAAATAACGTTAAAACAAAGCGGAGTGTGTCCGTTCCATTTGGAACAGTGGGTCCTGGTTGATTTGTTCAGGGATCCCAGTAACAGAGTCTTCAGACATGTTGACTGGTTGTTTGGTTCCTGTTGCTCAGGAGAAATAAAAGAGAGCTAAGCCGGAGAGTCACAAGTGCCTTAAAAAGGCAGGAACTATCACAATATAGGCAGGGGTGTGGATACCTGCCTGGGAGAGGAGCTAATCACAATATAGGCAGGGGTGTGGATATCTGCCTGGGAGAGGAGCTAATCACAATATAGGCAGGGGTGTGGATACCTGCCTGGGAGAGGAGCTAATCACAATATAGGCAGAGGTGTGGATACCTGCCTGGGAGAGGAGCTAATCACAATATAGGCAGAGGTGTGGATACCTGCCTGGGAGAGGAGCTAATCACAATATAGGCAGAGGTGTAGATACCTGCCTGGGAGAAGAGCTAATCACAGTATAGGCAGGGGTGTGGATACCTGCCTGGGAGAGGAGCTAATAACAGTATAGGCAGGGGTGTGGATACCTGCCTGGGAGAGGAGCTAATCACAATATAGGCAGGGGTGTGGATACATGCCTGGGAGAGGAGCTAATCACAATATAGGCAGAGGTGTGGATACCTGCCTGGGAGAGGAGCTAATCACAATATAGGCAGAGGTGTGGATACCTGCCTGGGAGAGGAGCTAATCACAATATAGGCAGGGGTGTGGATATCTGCCTGGGAGAGGAGCTAATCACAATATAGGCAGGGGTGTGGATACCTGCCTGGGAGAGGAGCTAATCACAATATAGGCAGAGGTGTGGATACCTGCCTGGGAGAGGAGCTAATCACAATATAGGCAGGGGTGTGGATACCTGCCTGGGAGAGGAGCTAATCACAATATAGGCAGGGGTGTGGATACCTGCCTGGGAGAGGAGCTAATCACAATATAGGCAGGGGTGTAGATACCTGCCTGGGAGAGGAGCTAATCACAGTATAGGCAGGGGTGTGGATACCTGCCTGGGAGAGGAGCTAATCACAATATAGGCAGGGGTGTGGATATCTGCCTGGGAGAGGAGCTAATCACAATATAGGCAGGGGTGTAGATACCTGCCTGGGAGAGGAGCTAATCACAGTATAGGCAGGGGTGTGGATATCTGCCTGGGAGAGGAGCTAATCACAATATAGGCAGAGGTGTGGATACCTGCCTGGGAGTGGAGCTAATCACAGTATAGGCAGGGGTGTGGATACCTGCCTGGGAGAGGAGCTAATCACAGTATAGGCAGAGGTGTGGATATCTGCCTGGGAGAGGAGCTAATCACAGTATAGGCAGAGGTGTGGATATCTGCCTGGGAGAGGAGCTAATCACAGTATAGGCAGAGGTGTGGATACCTGCCTGGGAGAGGAGCTAATCACAGTATAGGCAGGGGTGTAGATATCTGCCTGGGAGAGGAGCTAATCACAGTATAGGCAGGGGTGTGGCTACCTGCCTGGGAGAGGAGCTAATCACAGTATAGGCAGGGGTGTGGATATCTGCCTGGGAGAGGAGCTAATCACAATATAGGCAGAGGTGTGGATACCTGCCTGGGAGTGGAGCTGATCACAGTATAGGCAGGGGTGTGGATACCTGCCTGGGAGAGGAGCTAATCACAGTATAGGCAGGGGTGTGGATACCTGCTTGGGAGAGGAGCTAATCACAGTATAGGCAGGGGTGTGGCTACCTGCCTGGGAGAGGAGCTAATCACAGTATAGGCAGGGGTGTGGATACCTGCCTGGGAGAGGAGCTAATCACAGTATAGGCAGAGGTGTGGATATCTGCCTGGGAGTGGAGCTGATCACAGTATAGGCAGGGGTGTGGATACCTGCCTGGGAGAGGAGCTAATCACAATATAGGCAGGGGTGTGGATACCTGCCTGGGAGTGGAGCTGATCACAGTATAGGCAGGGGTGTGGCTACCTGCCTGGGAGAGGAGCTAATCACAGTATAGGCAGAGGTGTGGCTACCTGCCTGGGAGAGGAGCTAATCACAGTGTAGGCAGGGGTGTGGATACCTGCCTGGGAGAGGAGCTAATCACAGTATAGGCAGAGGTGTAGATACCTGCCTGGGAGTGGAGCTGAGGTGTGGCTACCTGCCTGGGAGAGGAGCTAATCACAGTGTAGGCAGAGGTGTAGATACCTGCCTGGGAGTGGAGCTGAGGTGTGGATACCTGCCTGGGAGAGGAGCTTATCACAGTGTAGGCAGGGGTGTGGATACCTGCCTGGGAGAGGAGCTAATCACAGTATAGGCAGAGGTGTAGATATCTGCCTGGGAGTGGAGCTGATTACAGTATAGGCAGGGGTGTGGATACCTGCCTGGGAGAGGAGCTAATCACAGTATAGGCAGAGGTGTGGATACCTGCCTGGGAGAGGAGCTAATCACAGTATAGGCAGGGGTGTTGATACCTGCCTGGGAGAGGAGCTAATCACAGTATAGGAAGGGGTGTGGATACCTGCCTGGGAGAGGAGCTAATCACAGTATAGGCAGGAGTGTGGATACCTGCCTGGGAGATGAGCCAATCACAGTATAGGCAGGGGTGTGGATACCTGCCTGGGAGTGGAGCTGATCACAGTATAGGCAGGGGTGTGGATACCTGCCTGGGAGAGGAGCTAATCACAATATAGGCAGGGGTGTGGATACCTGCCTGGGAGTGGAGCTGATCACAGTATAGGCAGGGGTGTGGCTACCTGCCTGGGAGAGGAGCTAATCACAGTGTAGGCAGGGGTGTGGATACCTGCCTGGGAGAGGAGCTAATCACAGTATAGGCAGAGGTGTAGATACCTGCCTGGGAGTGGAGCTGAGGTGTGGATACCTGCCTGGGAGAGGAGCTAATCACAGTGTAGGCAGGGGTGTGGATACCTGCCTGGGAGAGGAGCTAATCACAGTATAGGCAGAGGTGTAGATATCTGCCTGGGAGTGGAGCTGATTACAGTATAGGCAGGGGTGTGGATACCTGCCTGGGAGAGGAGCTAATCACAGTATAGGCAGAGGTGTGGATACCTGCCTGGGAGAGGAGCTAATCACAGTATAGGCAGGGGTGTCGATACCTGCCTGGGAGAGGAGCTAATCACAGTATAGGCAGGGGTGTGGATACCTGCCTGGGAGAGGAGCTAATTACAGTATAGGCAGAGGTGTAGATACCTGCCTGGGAGTGGAGCTGAGGTGTGGCTACCTGCCTGGGAGAGGAGCTAATCACAGTGTAGGCAGAGGTGTAGATACCTGCCTGGGAGTGGAGCTGAGGTGTGGATACCTGCCTGGGAGAGGAGCTTATCACAGTGTAGGCAGGGGTGTGGATTCCTGCCTGGGAGAGGAGCTAATCACAGTATAGGCAGAGGTGTAGATATCTGCCTGGGAGTGGAGCTGATTACAGTATAGGCAGGGGTGTGGATACCTGCCTGGGAGAGGAGCTAATCACAGTATAGGCAGAGGTGTGGATACCTGCCTGGGAGAGGAGCTAATCACAGTATAGGCAGGGGTGTCGATACCTGCCTGGGAGAGGAGCTAATCACAGTATAGGCAGGGGTGTGGATACCTGCCTGGGAGAGGAGCTAATCACAGTATAGGCAGGAGTGTGGATACCTGCCTGGGAGAGGAGCTAATCACAGTATAGGCAGGGGTGTAGATACCTGCCTGGGAGAGGAGCTAATTACAGTATAGGCAGGGGTGTGGATACCTGCCTGGGAGAGGAGCTAATCACAGTATAGGCAGAGGTCTGAAGGAAAGCTACAGAGGGGGACTGTCTGGTAGAGTGGACAATACCTGCCTGGAAGGAGATCTGCAGAGGAATAGGCAGAGGGGACAATACCTGCCTGGAAGAAGGGCTGCAGAGGAATAGGCAGAGGGGACAATACCTGCCTGGAAGAAGGGCTGCAGAGGAATAGGCAGAGGGGACGATACCTGCCTGGAAGAAGGGCTGCAGAGGAATAGACTGAGAGGACGATACCTGCCTGGAAGAAGGGCTGCAGTCTGGCCGGGTGGATGAGCTCCGCAGACACCCCAGTCAAGCTTTGGCTGCTGGAGTTGAAGCGTTCCAGGGTCCCTGAAAGCGGCTAGGAAGTGTATTGGGCAGAGGTACTATGTCAGAGTACTGGAGCTCCATCACCTTGACCATGCACAGATCAGGCTGCTCAGACTGAACGCAGCGTTTCCAGCATCTAGCAGCCAGCAGTCCCTCTCCCCAGGGGCCGGCCCAGTCCCAGGAGCTCCCCATGCGTATGATTTGTTCCAGCAGACATCTGCATCTATATGGATTTTACACAGGCCTTTCTCTTCCTATGCCAAGGTGACACCGATGGCTCCTGACCAGAAACGCGGCCGCCAGCAAGAGAGGGGACAGAGGCCCCAAGCTTAAACGCTTATATTAAATAAAAATGAATTGCTCAATTAAACGGATATATCCTCATTTTCTTATAACTCATTATATAACTCATTAATAGCACAGTAACCCCCAGAGCACAGCACTGGGTATACTAACCTGGAGAAGGAGTGGGGAATGATTTATCAGTCACGTGACTCACTGACAGGCTGTTATCGATCATACCACTTCCTCCCGTCAGCGACACCTGGACACATTGCCCGTACAGGTCTATTACAGCGTACACCTCTAGGGGGGACAGCACACAGAAATAAATCAGAGAGGGCAGAAATAAATCAGAGAGGGCAGAAATAAATCAGAGAGTGCAGAAAGAGCCCCCGGCTCTGGTTACGGCCAGTTCCCACACACAGCCCCCGGCTCTGGTTACGGGCTGTTCCCACACACAGACCCCCGCTCTGGTTACGGCCAGTTCCCACACACAGCCCCCGGCTCTGGTTACGGCCAGTTCCCACACACAGCCCCCGGCTCCGGTTATGGCCAGTTCCCATACACAGCCCCCGGCTCTGGTTACGGCCAGTTCCCACACACAGCCCCCGGCTCTGGTTACGGCCAGTTCCCACACACAGCCCCCGGCTCTGGTTACGGCCAGTTCCCACACACAGCCCCCGGCTCTGGTTACGGCCAGTTCCCACACACAGCCCCCGGCTCTGGTTACGGCCAGTTCCCACACACAGCCCCCGGCTCTGGTTACGGCCAGTTCCCACACACAGCCCCCGGCTCTGGTTACGGCCAGTTCCCACACACAGCCCCCGGCTCTGGTTACGGCCAGTTCCCACACACAGCCCCCGGCTCTGGTTACGGCCAGTTCCCACACACAGCCCCCGGCTCTGGTTACGGCCAGTTCCCACACACAGCCCCCGGCTCTGGTTACGGCCAGTTCCCACACACAGCCCCCGGCTCTGGTTACGGCCAGTTCCCACACACAGCCCCCGGCTCTGGTTACGGCCAGTTCCCACACACAGCCCCCGGCTCTGGTTACGGCCAGTTCCCACACACAGACCCCGGCTCTGGTTACGGCCAGTTCCCACACACAGCCCCCGGCTCTGGTTACGGGCAGTTCCCACACACAGCCCCCGGCTCTGGTTACGGGCAGTTCCCACACACAGCCCCCGGCTCTGGTTACGGCCAGTTCCCACACACAGCCCCCGGCTCTGGTTACGGCCAGTTCCCACACACAGCCCCCGGCTCTGGTTACGGCCAGTTCCCACACACAGCCCCCGGCTCTGGTTACGGCCAGTTCACACACACCGCCCCTGGCTCTGGTTAACACAGTTCCCTCCACTGGTTGTGACAAAGTGATTTAACTATTAAATGGCAGAGAACTGAGCAGGGGCATGATCTATACACCAAAACTGCCTCATACAGTCATGGTCTCTGTGTAGAGTTCTGCAAGACTGTTCTAAAAACAAATACAAAAAAGTAGAGTTTTGTCTTTTTGTTGTTCACCTCTTCCAGGGGGCAGTCCTGTGCACGCTGCTCCTTGATCTTCGCCATTGATGTAGTAATGTAAATCTCCCCTTGCCGTTCTCATCATTCCGATCCTTGACCCAGCTCCCAAGGAGTCCAGGTCACAGCCGTAATTATTTCTCAGTGTATTTCCATCCTGCATTATTGCCGTACCACTGGGGGGAGATGTAGAGTCAGACAGCAAGCCTCTGAAACCCGGAAAAAAAAGCCAGGCAGTACCCCTATGGTATTTCTCCAGAACTCAAGCTGCCCAGATCCCAATGCAGTTAACTAAATTAAAAAGAGATCACACACATTCAAAACTAATTATATACAACACTCCAACATACTGGGTGCTACATACTGGAACTCCTAAAGAAGACTTGCACAACCTGTGGCCCCCCAGATGTTTTGGACTACAACTCCCATGATCCCCAGGCTATCGGTTTAATTTAAAAAAAAAAAAAAAAAAAAAACATGGGTGTTGGCTGTTTCATTTAATGAATCATGGGTGTTGTAGTTCAAAAACATCTGGGGGGCTGCAAGGTTGTGCAGGCCTGTTTTAAAGGAATTTCTTTTTGGAGGCTCTGGTGCATATCTGCCTGCCAGCCACCTTCATCGCTGAGCTACAGTGTGAGCCAGTGATTGGCTGAGAACTTCAGCTGTTGTTCTCAGCCAATCACTAGGTGCCCATTTCTTTCCTCCCCATCTTTCTTTACCATTACCACAGCTTATGTAGAATTCATGTACCGTATATACTCGAGTATATACGGTATATATTTCCTACCTTCAATAAAAATAAACAGAAGCCATCAATAGTCAGGAGATATCCCACCAGACACAGTGTAGCCAGGTCGGGCGTCATTAGCCAGACAGAAACAGCCCCAATTGTAACCCCCAAGGACATACCACTGGAGACCACCAAATAACACCCCACCGGAGACAGCGACTAATGCAAGACTCATCCCCACCACAGTTTGGAACCAGTAATATTGAGTAAAATGCCTTGCTTCTAGGATCAGCCTCATGAAAACAAAGTGAGATGCAACCCTATGCGACTGATAAATCAAAACAAACTAATCCCTTTTTCAGGGTAATATCCCAACACAAATGCCATGTGACCCTCTCCTGGCGCTATAAATACAGGGAGACATCACAGGAGGGCTAAAAACAGACAGTCTCTAGAAAGACAATGGAGTGTGTAGGCCAGAGTATAATCTATTGAAACCGCTTTGGAAAATGAGCAAATATCCTCTAAAAACAGCCTCTAAACAGGAATACATTTCTCAGAAACCACTATAGGCACCCAGAGCACTTCGGGTTAATGAAGTGGTCTGGCTGCCAGGTCCCTCTAGTTTTAACCCTGAAACTGCTATGTTTCACTGAGGGTTAATCCAGCCTCTAGTAGCGGTCTCACTGACAGCCGCTAGAGGAGCTTCCGCGATTCTCACTGTGAAAATCACGGTGATAAGACGCCAGCGTCCATAGGAAAGCATTGAGTAACGCTTTCATATGGGCTGTTTGAATACGCACACGGGTCTTACCACGCATGCACATTTAGATCTGACGTCAGCAGGGGGTGGAGAGTTCCCCAGCACAGAGGGAGTCCGGTGCTGGAGAAAGGTAAGTAGCTGAAAGGGTTTTAACCCCTTCAGCCCAGCGGAACGGGGGCCCTGAGGGTGGGGGGGGACCCAATGACCCTATAGTGCCAGGAAAACAAGTTTGTTTTCCTGGCACTATAGTGCTCCTTTAACACCTGAGACAACCATAAACACAAGAAAAGGGCTCCTAAACCAACCAAGGAACACAAGAGCTCCGGAAAAAAACAAACAGCACAAGAGCTCCCGAGACAAGCAAAGAAGAGAACCCGAGAAAACGATAATACACAAGATCTCCTGAGACAACGAACAAACACATGAGAAGAGAACCCGAGAAAACGATAATACACAAGATCTCCTGAGACAACGAACAAACACATGAGAAGAGAACCCGAGAAAACGATAATACACAAGATCTCCTGAGACAACGAACAAACACATGAGAAGAGAACCCGAGAAAACGATAAAACACAAGATCTCCTGAGACAACTAAAAAAACACATGAGAAGTGCCTGAGACAACCAATGAGTGCACTAAAGAGCTACAAGAGATGAGCTCACCTGGCAGCCAATGTACAATAAGACCAATTGCTGAAAAGTGTGAACTCATTGAGGTGAAGGACAAGTGACTCTTACCTCAGCATCCAGGTGTCATAATCAATGTCAGTCATGGTGTTTGGGAATTCAAGGTCCTCGGGACGAATCGCAGTGACTCCTAATAAATGAGGACATAACACTGTAATCAATTAAAATTAAATTTGAAAGAACAAGGATGGAAAAGACAGGCAGGGTGCAGGGAAATGGCAGGCGGCGGCAGGGCACAGGGAAAAGGCAGGCGGCGGGCAGCGCGCAGGGAAAAGGCAGACGGCGGGCACGGCGCAGGGAAAAGGCAGGCGCCGGGCAAAAAAAAAAAAACATGCGCTGTGCAGGGTGCAGGGAAAAGGCAGGCGCCTGAAAATGTACAGATAAAAGCGAGGAAAAAAATCCATTCCAAGGTCAGATTAAGGGAAAGTCTAAGGGCTACAGGGACACAAAACCAAACTGTTGAAAAAAAAAAAGTATAAGGGAGAAAGAGAAACTGTGCAGCATAAATTTTATTTATGACCGACGTGATATCCTCACCAGCCTCTATGGACCCAGACCAGCGATCTACCATCTTCTGGATAACAATCTCAAACAATTCTCCATCCCTCAGAGGTCTGTAAGGGTACAGCAGGACAGGTTTTGTATAAAGAGCACAATAAAATGTGCAGTGACACAGCAACATTCAAATCATAGTGGAAAATGGGTATCTATGTAGAGTGCTGCATTGTCTTAATATTTTAACATAAAGCTAATACTTCATGCATACAGATGTGTGCTGTCTAAACTTGTACATGCATCGCTAGCCCCCACATGGTCTCATTCCATTCTGCCCCGTTCCATTTTCCCATCATACCCTATTCTGATATAGAACATTGTGGAATATGTACAACCATGCCCAATTCTCACCGATTGGACATTACAATAGCATCATTGAATTCGCTGCGAGAATTATTCCTCAGGGCAGTGCGGCCACCATTGGTAATCAGAGCGTTGCTGCCATGGAGGTGGTGGAAACGAAGGTCAGACAGTGATTGCAGGGCACAGGGAGTCCCAGGAGTCAGGGCGAGAGCCTCTTCTTCATCGCCAGGGAGAGGGAGACTTTCTGCGAGGAATGAAACTATTTAGAATTCCACGCTAGTAGCCAGGCCTTATAACGTAAAGACACCTCACACAGGAAGCCTGGAGTGTCCATTGCACACTCGACCAGACATTTGACTTGCCATTGGCTATTGGAAATTTTTAGCCTGGTGTCAGAGGTTGGTCAAATGCAATGGACAGTCTCAAACACCAGGACAATGAACTTTGGACTATGACTGGTAAACATTTCTGCAATGCCAGCAGTTAACCCTGTACAGTCTACAACAAAATAAAATGGGGAAACCGAGTACAGTGGAAATGGTTAAAAATAAAAATTCCTCCCATGGAGATATGGAACTGATAAGCTATAAAAAGGGAACTCTATCCAACTTACACATTGTAATTTAAATGATGCAAACAAACTGTATACTAGACTAGAGAACACTGAATCATGAGAAGTGAATAAAGGCCAACAAGACACACTTACCAGCCTCGTCTAGAATGGTGGCCTGGGCAGCCTGTCCATACAGATCCACCACAGCAAACACATTAGGGGGTACGTTCCATGCTGCAACACCCTGAGCAACCCCATTTACAAAGAAGTTTAGGGAACCATCATCACGTCGTACAACCCCTACAGAGTCACCTGCCTGAAAATAATTAGAGAAGAGTGAACAGGAGAATGGCTTCACCCAGCTCGGAGCATCCCAAACAATGCCTTCCATTAGTTCAGGAACCTATCAAACAATGCCTTCCTGTCCGCTCGAGAATCTACCAAACAATGCCTTCCTGTCCGCTCGAGAACCTACCAAACAATGCCTTCCTGTCCGCTCGAGAACCTACCAAGACATGCCTTCCCTCCGCACGAGAACCTACCAAGACATGCCTCTCCCCAGCTCGGGAACCTACCAAGACATGCCTCTCCCCAGCTCGGGAACCTACCAAGACATGCCTCTCCCCAGCTCGGGAACCTACCAAGACATGCCTCTCCCCAGCTCGGGAACCTACCAAGACATGCCTCTCCCCAGCTCGGGAACCTACCAAGACATGCCTCTCCCCAGCTCGGGAACCTACCAAGACATGCCTTCCCACTAGCAATGACACCTACCAAGCCATGTCAACCCCTAGGTCCAGCACCTATCAAATTATTCCATCCCGCACCTACCAAACCATGCCTCTAGCTCTGGCACCTACAATTGCATGCCTTCCCTCGGCTACACAACCATACCAGCCTCCAGCTTTGCCAGCTATTAAACTATGCCGCCACCCCCCCCTACTGTATACTAAGACATTCCTCTAGCACTGGCACCTCTCAAGCCATGCCTCCCCCCAGGTCCAGCAGCAACCAAGTCATGCTTTACCTCTGCTCTGGCACCTACCAAGCCATGCCTTCCCAAACTCCAGCAGCTGCAAATCAATGCCACCCACCAGGTCCAGCAGCTACCAAGTCATGCCTGTCCTCTGCTCTGGCACCTACCAAGCCATGCCATTCCAAACTCCAGCAGCTACCTAGCCATGCTTTACCTCTGCTCTGGCACCTACCGAGCCATGCCTTCCCAAACTCCAGCAGCTACCAAGCCATGCTTTTCCCCAGGTCCAGCAGCGACCAAGCCATGCCTCCCATCAGGTTCAGTATCTACAAAGCAATGCCTCCCACCAGGTCCGGCAGCTACAAAGCCATATCTCCCACCAGGTTCAGCATCTACAAAGCTATGCCTCCCACCAGGTCCGACAGCTACTAAGCCATGCCTTCACCCAGCTGCAAAAACTACCAAGTCATGCATGCCTTCAGCTTTGACACCTACCAAGATATTACTCCCCTTTAGCTCTGGAACTATGAAGCCATGCATGCCCTAAGCTTTGGCACCTACCATGCCATTCCTCCCCCAAGATCCAGCAGCTACAAAGCCATGCCTCCCTCTAGCTCTGGCACCTCCCCCAGATCCAGCAGCTACCAAGCAATGCCGCCTCCACTAGCTTGGAACCTACCAAGACATGCTTTCCCAGATCCGAACCTACCAAGACATTTCTTCCCTCGGCTCTGGTACCTACCAATCCATGCCTTTCCAAAGTCCAGCAACTACCAAGCCATGCCTACTTTCTAGCTTTGCAACCTACCAAGCCATGCCTGCCCCCAGCTGTGATAACTACCAAGTCATGCCTTCCCTCAGTTCTGGCACATTTCAAGCCATGTCTGCCCTCAGCTGTGGCAGCTACAAACATTTAAACACCCTGCACCACATTAAACAAGCAGTGCTGAATCACCCGGGAGTCCCTTCCTTGTTGTCTCCCCCCTTGGAGATTCTAAACTGTAATCAGCAGTATAAAACTATTGTCAGTTTGACCTGACCTTCAGCCGGTCCAGATTGTGTCCATACTCGTCAAGGATAGTGGTGCCATTGTGCATCACGCCATTTCCAGTCATCATCCAGGTACCTAGACAGAGCGCTCAGGCGTTACATGACAGCAGGGCCATAGATTAAACAAAGGATTAAAGGAGGCTGCTCTCACCTGAGCGGAGGTTGGTCATGGTGGAGGGGAGCTGGAGATAGGCTGGGTTATGGGTGGTAACACCAATCTCGATAGATCCTGCCCACTTATCTACCATCTTGTCAATGCGGACCTGGAAAACCTCGTTATTGTGCAGGGGCCGATTACTGAGAACAACACCGTGGTTAAAATCATCGGTGGCGCTGTACCAAAGAGAATTGAATACACTCTTAAAAGATATTAATAACAAAACATACCAGAGACCAGGAATTAACTAAAGGAAGCTTTGCAGAATGGACAGTGTGGACCGTTGGTTTCTTTAACCCCTTAAGGACACATGACATGTGTGACATATCATGATTCCCTTTTATTCCAGAAGTTTGGAATAAAGGGTTGAGTTAAGGGGTTGAGTTCTCACCAACATCAATGGGTCAAATCTTTCTCTCTGAATTCTGAACTAGAAAACACAGGGAAGAATCTGAAGAAGCTTTAATATAAAGAAGACCTAGTTAACACAGGACGCTGACCCCACCATTCATAATCGAAACCTGGATAAACCAGCATTTAAAAGGTATCCCGTCACATGGTCACTGTGCACCCCTTCACACCCTCTAGAAAAACTACTGTGCACATTGTTTTAGGCAGGTGTGAAAGAAAATGCTTTCACAAATAGAAGTGTAAATCGCTTATTCTTATCAGCCAACAAAAGGCCGAGTGAGCAATCAGAGGAAAAGTCTAAATTACATCGATCTGGCGTGACCCTTCTAAGTACACTTGCACATTGTTTTGTAAGGTAGGATGTTCCAAACATTTTGTTCTATGGGTTTTAGGAAGCATTGGTTGCTTTGATCTCTCCATCTTCATCCCTAAACACCAAAAGATAGTGGGGAGCTTTGGATTTAAACAGACATTTCCCTTTACCCACAGGTTTATCAGGACTCTCAGGATTAGACTAACTGTGCTGGAGGGCGCCTGGCTGACTGGTAGTTGTGCCTGGGGTTTGTGTGTAGATCTGGAGCCAAAGCCTCGAGATTGCTTTGCACATGCTGGAAGAAAAGAGCCCATGATCATCCCACCTCGCCTGGGAAAACAACAAAAGTGAGTTCTACTTACCTAACCTGGATTTTGGATCGTTTTATAGTAGGCTTTTACAATGCCTTATAGATGCCCTGCCTGCCTTTCCCCTGAAGGAATGGTACTATTCCCACTGTTATGCATTTCCTTTATTCGGGGGGGAAGGAAACTGATCTCAGTCAGTCAGCGCCACCCTGTCTGTGGCATCGCCTTTCAGAATCTGTGGACGGACATCGGGTACTGGATACTGGACTTCGCGTTTTCTGGTGCCCATAGTGTTACTGGCTTTGGCTGTATGCCTCTCTTAGGGTATTGCATTAAGTTGACCATTCTGACCATTAGAAGATATCCAAGCTTGCAAAATCCTCCACTATGCTTCAACGGTGTCTGCAGACACTTCATCTTACACTTTCTCCAGCCGCACAGCAAACAAATGGTTTTCTGCTCCAAATATCCACATTTTGACTACATTTTTGCACCCCAATTAAGTCGCTTAGCCTCTTTCCACGTCGAAGGTACCTACAAGAATTAACTCTGATCTGAAGGCAATGGGTGATCACAACAAATATTGATTAGCTTTAGATTTGTCTTCCGTTCACTCGCTTTGCATTTTGTAAACTAATAAAACAAATAATGAACATTACCAAGTTTGAAAACAGCAGTTTTTAAACATGTCTAAAAGGTGTAACTGTGTGTTTATGTTTCGATTTACCGGTAACTATTTCCCTCTCACAGTTTTAGTTAGGCATTCCCTTTCCTGGATATAACCCCTCAACCCTGTGAGAGGGTCCCACTTCCTAGATATGACCCCCTCAGCCCTGTGAGAGGGCCCCCCTTCCTGAATGTAACCCCTCAGCCCTGTGAGAGGGCCCCCCTTCCTGGATATAACCCATCAGCCCTGTGAGAGGGTCCCCCTTCCTGAATGTAACCCCTCAGCCCTGTGAGAGGGTACCCCTTCCTGAATGTAACCCCTCAGCCCTGTGAGAGGGTACCCCTTCCTGAATGTAACCCCTGTGAGAGGGCCTCCCTTCCTGGATATAACCACTCAGCCATGTGAGAGGGCCCCCCTTGCTGGATATAACCCATCAGCCCTGTGAGTGCCCCCCCCTCCCTGGATATATCCCCCCAACCCTGTGAGCCCCCCCCCCCCCCCCCACCTTTCTGGATATATTCCCCCCAGCCCTGTGAGTGCCCCCCAGCTCTGTGAGAGGGGCATCACAATCCCAGTTCTATCTCTTCATTAAATAACTAAGACCTAAGGGAGTCTTATTACTCCACGCCATATTAAATGATACAGGAATGCATATACGGATATTAGAGTAAAGTGTTCTGTGTCCGGATGATGTACATACTGTGGCCGGAGTGCTGTGCGACCCCCATTAATAATCAAGGCTTTCTGGCCGCAGTTTGTGTGGAAGAGAAGCTGCCCGGGTTCAGGTGTGGTGGAGTTCTGCCGCCCTGCGTCTGGTGACCGAGCACGCAGGATAGCATTATTTCTTCGCAGTCGGTCAGCGTGGTTATGATTGTGAACGATTGTCACTTTTACCGCCATGCCATAGAGATCAACTACTCCATAAACCACAGGAGGCGTCTGACAGGAGGCGACACCTGCAGGACAGGAGTAAAATCACATGACATTACACAATTTCAATCATGGAGTAATCAGTGTAATAACAGGTAAACTTCCAGGGACATGGTGGGGGATAAGAGCAGGTAGTCACAAATAGTGATCCATTTAGTCCATCACCAATGAGACAACGTTTTGACCACGAAGGTCTTCGTAAAGTCAGGAACCTTCACTGATGGTGGAATAAACCATTCAACAATACTGACAGGCTGGGTAAATGGGGAGAGCAATGACAGACTGGGTAAATGGGGAGAGCAATGACAGGCTGGGTAAATGGGGAGAGCAATGACAGACTGGGTAAATGGGGAGAGCAATGACAGACTGGGTAAATGGGGAGAGCAATGACAGACTGGGTAAATGGGGAGAGCAATGACAGACTGGGTAAATGGGGAGAGCAATGACAGACTGGGTAAATGGGGAGAGCAATGACAGACTGGGTAAATGGGGAGAGCAATGACAGGCTGGGTAAATGGGGAGAGCAATGACAGACTGGGTAAATGGGGAGAGCAATGACAGACTGGGTAAATGGGGAGAGCAATGACAGGCTGGGTAAATGGGGAGAGCAATGACAGGCTGGGTAAATGGGGAGAGCAATGACAGACTGGGTAAATGGGGAGAGCAATGACAGGCTGGGTAAATGGGGAGAGCAATGACAGGCTGGGTAAATGGGGAGAGCAATGACAGGCTGGGTAAATGGGGAGAGCAATGACAGACTGGGTAAATGGGGAGAGCAATGACAGGCTGGGTAAATGGGGAGAGCAATGACAGACTGGGTAAATGGGGAGAGCAATGACAGGCTGGGTAAATGGGGAGAGCAATGACAGACTGGGTAAATGGGGAGAGCAATGACAGGCTGGGTAAATGGGGAGAGCAATGACAGACTGTGTAAATGGGGAGAGCAATGACAGACTGGGTAAATGGGGAGAGCAATGACAGACTGGGTAAATGGGGAGAGCAATGACAGGCTGGGTAAATGGGGAGAGCAATGACAGGCTGGGTAAATGGGGAGAGCAATGACAGACTGGGTAAATGGGGAGAGCAATGACAGGCTGGGTAAATGGGGAGAGCAATGACAGACTGGGTAAATGGGGAGAGCAATGACAGGCTGGGTAAATGGGGAGAGCAATGACAGGCTGGGTAAATGGGGAGAGCAATGACAGGCTGGGTAAATGGGGAGAGCAATGACAGGCTGGGTAAATGGGGAGAGCAATGACAGACTGGGTAAATGGGGAGAGCAATGACAGACTGGGTAAATGGGGAGAGCAATGACAGACTGGGTAAATGGGGAGAGCAATGACAGGCTGGGTAAATGGGGAGAGCAATGACAGGCTGGGTAAATGGGGAGAGCAATGACAGGCTGGGTAAATGGGGAGAGCAATGACAGGCTGGGTAAATGGGGAGAGCAATGACAGGCTGGGTAAATGGGGAGAGCAATGACAGACTGGGTAAATGGGGAGAGCAATGACAGACTGGGTAAATGGGGAGAGCAATGACAGACTGGGTAAATGGGGAGAGCAATGACAGGCTGGGTAAATGGGGAGAGCAATGACAGGCTGGGTAAATGGGGAGAGCAATGACAGACTGGGTAAATGGGGAGAGCAATGACAGACTGGGTAAATGGGGAGAGCAATGACAGACTGGGTAAATGGGGAGAGCAATGACAGACTGGGTAAATGGGGAGAGCAATGACAGGCTGGGTAAATGGGGAGAGCAATGACAGGCTGGGTAAATGGGGAGAGCAATGACAGGCTGGGTAAATGGGGAGAGCAATGACAGGCTGGGTAAATGGGGAGAGCAATGACAGACTGGGTAAATGGGGAGAGCAATGACAGACTGGGTAAATGGGGAGAGCAATGACAGGCTGGGTAAATGGGGAGAGCAATGACAGGCTGGGTAAATGGGGAGAGCAATGACAGGCTGGGTAAATGGGGAGCGCAATGACAGGCTGGGTAAATGGGGAGCGCAATGACAGGCTGGGTAAATGGGGAGAGCAATGCCAGGCTGGGTAAATGGGGAGAGCAATGACAGGCTGGGTAAATGGGGAGAGCAATGACAGGCTGGGTAAATGGGGAGAGCAATGACAGGCTGGGTAAATGGGGAGAGCAATGACAGACTGGGTAAATGGGGAGAGCAATGACAGACTGGGTAAATGGGGAGAGCAATGACAGACTTGGTAAATGGGGAGAGCAATGACAGACTGGGTAAATGGGGAGAGCAATGACAGACTGGGTAAATGGGGAGAGCAATGACAGACTGGGTAAATGGGGAGAGCAATGACAGGCTGGGTAAATGGGAAGAGCAATGACAGGCTGGGTAAATGGGAAGAGCAATGACAGGCTGGGTAAATGGGAAGAGCAATGACAGACTGGGTAAATGGGGAGAGCAATGACAGGCTGGGTAAATGGGGAGAGCAATGACAGGCTGGGTAAATTGGGAGAGCAATGACAGGCTGGGTAAATGGGGAGAGCAATGACAGGCTGGGTAAATTGGGAGAGCAATGACAGACTGGGTAAATGGGGAGAGCAATGACAGACTGGGTAAATGGGGAGAGCAATGACAGACTGGGTAAATGGGGAGAGCAATGACAGACTGGGTAAATGGGGAGAGCAATGACAGACTGGGTAAATGGGGAGAGCAATGACAGACTGGGTAAATGGGGAGAGCAATGACAGACTGGGTAAATGGGGAGAGCAATGACAGACTGGGTAAATGGGGAGAGCAATGACAGACTGGGTAAATGGGGAGAGCAATGACAGGCTGGGTAAATGGGGAGAGCAATGACAGACTGGGTAAATGGGGAGAGCAATGACAGACTGGGTAAATGGGGAGCGCAATGACAGACTGGGTAAATGGGGAGCGCAATGACAGGCTGGGTAAATGGGGAGAGCAATGACAGACTGGGTAAATGGGGAGAGCAATGACAGACTGGGTAAATGGGGAGAGCAATGACAGACTGGGTAAATGGGGAGAGCAATGACAGACTGGGTAAATGGGGAGAGCAATGACAGACTGGGTAAATGGGGAGAGCAATGACAGACTGGGTAAATGGGGAGCGCAATGACAGGCTGGGTAAATGGGGAGAGCAATGACAGACTGGGTAAATGGGGAGAGCAATGACAGACTGGGTAAATGGGGAGAGCAATGACAGGCTGGGTAAATGGGGAGAGCAATGACAGACTGGGTAAATGGGGAGAGCAATGACAGACTGGGTAAATGGGGAGAGCAATGACAGACTGGGTAAATGGGGAGAGCAATGACAGACTGGGTAAATGGGGAGAGCAATGACAGACTGGGTAAATGGGGAGAGCAATGACAGACTGGGTAAATGGGGAGAGCAATGACAGACTGTGCCTCACCCTGGTCCATGCCATTGATATAGAAATGAAGAGCTCCACTAGCTTTCCTGGTAAGCCCAATGTGATCGCCCTCCTGGAGAGAGATATGATTGTTAACAAATATCATGGTACCCCATTCCAACCCCACATACCCCCTCAAAAAAAATTAAAAAAAAAACACAAAAAAGTGTCATTGTCACTATGGGACCCCTCCAAGATGCTTACTCTTCCTCACAGCAAGAATTGGGGACCTCTGGTGATTACCTGAACCCATCCTGTACATAGAGCACCGGACTGGGAGATACTCTGAAACACTTTGGAATTACATTTACTGCTCTACAGGAGAAAGGGAGAAACCACCGCAGCGAGCCATAACCACTGCAGAGAGCTATAACCACAGTTGTCCGATCAAGGGTAGTCTAGCTTCTGCTACTGGGTCTAATGTGCTCCAGCGTCCCGTGCTAGTAGCAAGGAAGTCGACCTAAAGGAGTTACGGAGCCGAAATACACAAGCTCTGCTACAACGGGCATTTGGAGATATTGGCATGGTAGATCCAATGTACCAAATATTACTGAAACCATGTGTTAAGACAGGATGGACAACAAAGGGGGCCCAAGGCGTGTGTGTCAGAGCTCCTGTATTCGGACCGAGTACCTCCGCCTAATCATCTTCCTAGCAGTTGAGGAGGGACCCTGGAACGTTTCAACCCCAGTCGCAAGTCTTGACCAGGGTCTCTCTAGAGCTTTTCCACTGACCAAGCTAAAGCTCTCCATCCAGGCAGTTACCGTCCCCTCTTCCTATTCCACTTTACCCCTTTTTCCAGGCAGGTTTCCGCCACCATTGCCTGCAACGTGATTTGTATTGCCTTTACAAAGGCACTTGCAGCTCTCAGGCCTACCTCCTTCGATTTATCCCAGAGGTTAAAAGGATCTTGCAGCCAGTCAACTGTGTTAATGAGATTCATAAAAATCCACACAGAACACAAAGTTCCAAAGGGAACTAACAAACACAGGTTTAGTTTTCATTGGAACAAGTTCATATGATCATTATATAAAGATTACGGTGAATACCCACATAAAACCAAATCATGTGAAGAAACATACAGGCTCTGATAATTACACAGACATAATAATAAAGGGACGCACCTGTACAATGGGGGCCCAGGGCCGGCGCGCCTGTACAATGGGGGCCCAGGGCCGGCGCGCCTGTACAATGGGGGCCCAGGGCCGGCGCGCCTGTACAATGGGGGCCCAGGGCCGGCGCGCCTGTACAATGGGGGCCCAGGGCCGGCGCGCCTGTACAATGGGGGCCCAGGGCCGGCGCGCCTGTACAATGGGGGCCCAGGGCCGGCGCGCCTGTACAATGGGGGCCCAGGGCCGGCGCGCCTGTACAATGGGGGCCCAGGGCAGGCGCGCCTGTACAATGAGGGCCCTGTACAATGGGGGCTCAGGGCCGGCGCGCCTGTACAATGGGGGCCCAGGGCCGGCGCGCCTGTACAATGGGGGCCCAGGGCCGGCGCGCCTGTACAATGGGGGCCCAGGGCCGGCGCGCCTGTACAATGGGGGCCCAGGGCAGGCGCGCCTGTACAATGGGGGCCCTGTACAATGGGGTCCCAGGGCCGGCGCGCCTGTACAATGGGGGCCCAGTGCCGGCGCGCCTGTACAATGGGGGCCCAGGGCCGGCGCGCCTGTACAATGGGGGCCCAGGGCCGGCGCGCCTGTACAATGGGGGCCCAGGGCCGGCGCGCCTGTACAATGGGGGCCCAGGGCCGGCGCGCCTGTACAATGGGGGCCCAGGGCCGGCGCGCCTGTACAATGGGGGCCCAGGACCGGCGCGCCTGTACAATGGGGGCCCAGGACCGGCGCGCCTGTACAATGGGGGCCCAGGACCGGCGCGCCTGTACAATGGGGGCCCAGGACCGGCGCACCTGTACAGTGGGGGCCCAGGACGGGTGCACCTGTACAATGGGGGCCCAGGATGGGTGCACCTGTACAATGGGGGCAAAGGGCATGATATTTAGCATTTTTTTCCCAAAGTTACACATTTTATCCTTGAAAAAGCAGCAAATGGAGTCATGTCATGTGAAACTGGTGAATGAGATCGGAGGCTAGCGTAAGGATGAGGGAGAATTGGAAGGTACTTACCTGTAACTCATCCAAGCTGAACTCACAGTACTCCCTACGCGTTCCTTTCCCATTGGTCAATATGCCACATCCACTCATCATGATGGTACCTGCGGGGAGCGGAGCGAAGGGGTTACTCAAAGAAGAATCTGCCCAAATGGAGAGAGAAGAGGAAGGAATTATCTGAGGAAGGAATGAGCAGGGACCACAATGACAAGTCGGAGATATCAACAGACAAGATGGAAGGATAAATGAATACATAAAGACTTATTCCAAGATGCAATAAATGAGAAAAGCAAGCTGCCTTCTATGTACGAGGAAAGCAACTGTACAGACAAACTTCCTTATACCCCCATCATTGAAAACAAATTCCAAAATCTTATTTACACATGACAAACTCTAACCTGTGGATTTATATAGTGTATAAACAGAGCGAGCCCTGCTTCTATCATTCTATGGATTTATATAGTGTATAAACAGAGCGAGCCCTGCTTCTATCCATCTATGGATTTATATAGTGTATAAACAGAGCGAGTCCTGCTTCTATCTATCTATGGATTTATATAGTGTATAAACAGAGCGAGCCCTGCTTCTATCATTCTATGGATTTATATAGTGTATAAACAGAGCGAGTCCTGCTTCTATCTATCTATGGATTTATATAGTGTATAAACAGAGCGAGTCCTGCTTCTATCTATCTATGGATTTATATAGTGTATAAACAGAGTGAGCCCTGCTTCTATCTATCTATGGATTTATATAGTCTATAAACAGAGTGAGCCCTGCTTCTATCTATCTATGGATTTATATTGTGTATAAACAGAGTGAGCCCTGCTTCTATCATTCTATGGATTTATATAGTGTATAAACAGAGCGAGCCCTGCTTCTATCTATCTATGGATTTATATTGTGTATAAACAGAGTGAGCCCTGCTTCTATCATTCTATGGATTTATATAGTGTATAAACAGAGCGAGCCCTGCTTCTATCTATGGATTTATATAGTGTATAAACAGAGCGAGCCCTGCTTCTATCTATCTATGGATTTATATAGTGTATAAACAGAGCGAGTCCTGCTTCTATCTATCTATGGATTTATTTAGTGTATAAACAGAGCGAGCCCTGCTTCTATCTATGGATTTATATAGTGTATAAACAGAGCGAGCCCTGCTTCTATCCATCTATGGATTTATATAGTGTATAAACAGAGCAAGCCCTGCTTCTATCTATGGATTTATATAGTGTATAAACAGAGCGAGCCCTGCTTCTATCTATCTATGGATTTATATAGTGTATAAACAGAGCGAGTCCTGCTTCTATCTATCTATGGATTTATATAGTGTATAAACAGAGCAAGCCCTGCTTCTATCTATCTATGGATTTATATAGTGTATAAACAGAGTGAGCCCTGCTTCTATCTATGGATTTATATAGTGTATAAACAGAGTGAGCCCTGCTTCTATCTATCTATGGATTTATATAATGTATAAACAGAGCGAGTCCTGCTTCTATCTATCTATGGATTTATATAGTGTATAAACAGAGCGAGTCCTGCTTCTATCTATCTATGGATTTATATAGTGTATAAACAGAGCGAGCCCTGCTTCTATCTATGGATTTATATAGTGTATAAACAGAGCGAGCCCTGCTTCTATCTATCTATGGATTAATATAGTGTATGAATAGAGCGAGCCCTGCTTCTATCTATGGATTTATATAGTGTATAAACAGAGTGAGTCCTGCTTCTATCTATGGATTTATATAGTGTATAAACAGAGCGAGCCGTGCTTCTATCTATCTATGGATTTATATAGTGTATAAACAGAGTGAGCCCTGCTTCTATCTATGGATTTATATAGTGTATAAACAGAGTGAGTCCTGCTTCTATCTATGGATTTATATAGTGTATAAACAGAGTGAGTCCTGCTTCTATCTATCTATGGATTTATATAGTGTATAAACAGAGCGAGCCCTGCTTCTATCTATCTATGGATTTATATAGTGTATAAACAGAGCGAGCCCTGCTTCTATCTATGGATTAATATAGTGTATAAACAGAGTGAGCCCTGCTTCTATCTATGGATTTATATAGTGTATAAACAGAGCGAGCCCTGCTTCTATCTATCTATGGATTTATATAGTGTATAAACAGAGCGAGCCCTGCTTCTATCTATCTATGGCTTTATATAGTGTATAAACAGAGCGAGCCCTGCTTCTATCTATCTATGGCTTTATATAGTGTATAAACAGAGCGAGCCCTGCTTCTATCTATCTATGGCTTTATATAGTGTATAAACAGAGTGAGTCCTGCTTCTATCTATGGATTTATATAGTGTATTAACAGAGTGAGTCCTGCTTCTATCTATCTATGGCTTTATATAGTGTATAAACAGAGCGAGTCCTGCTTCTATCTATCTATGGATTTATATAGTGTATAAACAGAGCGAGCCCTGCTTCTATCTATCTATGGATTTATATACCGTATAATCAGAGCGAGCCCTGCTTCTATCTATCTATGGATTTATATAGTGTATAAACAGAGCGAGCCCTGCTTCTATCTATCTATGGATTTATATAGTGTATAAACAGAGCGAGCCCTGCTTCTATCTATCTATGGATTTATATAGTGTATAAACAGAGCGAGCCGTGCTTCTATCTATCTATGGATTTATATAGTGTATAAACAGAGCGAGCCCTGCTTCTATCTATCTATGGATTTATATAATGTATAAACAGAGCGAGTCCTGCTTCTATCTATCTATGGATTTATATAGTGTATAAACAGAGTGAGCCCTGCTTCTATCTATCTATGGATTTATATAGTGTATAAACAGAGCGAGCCCTGCTTCTATCTATGGATTTATATAGTGTATGAATAGAGCGAGCCCTGCTTCTATCTATGGATTTATATAGTGTATGAATAGAGCGAGCCCTGCTTCTATCTATGGATTTATATAGTGTATAAACAGAGCGAGTCCTGCTTCTATCTATGGATTTATATAGTGTATAAACAGAGCGAGCCCTGCTTCTATCTATGGATTTATATAGTGTATGAATAGAGCGAGCACTGCTTCTATCCATCTATGGATTTATATAGTGTATAAACAGAGCGGGACGTGCTTCTATCTATCTATGGATTTATATAGTGTATAAACAGAGCGAGCCCTGCTTCTATCTATCTATGGATTTATATAGTGTATAAACAGAGCGAGCCCTGCTTCTATCTATCTATGGATTTATATAGTGTATAAACAGAGCGAGCCCTGCTTCTATCTATGGATTTTTATAGTGTATAAACAGAGCGAGTCCTGCTTCTATCTATGGATTTATATAGTGTATAAACAGAGCGAGCCCTGCTTCTATCTATGGATTTATATAGTGTATGAATAGAGCGAGCACTGCTTCTATCCATCTATGGATTTATATAGTGTATAAACAGAGCGAGCCCTGCTTCTATCTATCTATGGATTTATATAGTGTATAAACAGAGCGAGCCCTGCTTCTATCTATCTATGGATTTATATAGTGTATAAACAGAGCGAGCCCTGCTTCTATCTATGGATTTATATAGTGTATAAACAGAGCGAGTCCTGCTTCTATCTATGGATTTATATAGTGTATAAACAGAGCAAGCCCTGCGTCTATCTATCTATGGATTTATATAGTGTATAAACAGAGCGAGCCCTGCTTCTATCTATGGATTTATATAGTGTATAAACAGAGCGAGCCCTGCTTCTATCTATCTATGGGTTTATATAGTGTATAAACAGAGCGAGCCCTGCTTCTATCTATCTATGGATTTATATAGTGTATAAACAGAGCGAGCCCTGCTTCTATCTATCTATGGATTTATATAGTGTATAAACAGAGCGAGCCCTGCTTCTATCTATCTATCTATGGGTTTATATAGTGTATAAACAGAGTGAGCCCTGCTTCTATCTATCTATGGATTTATATAGTGTATACACAGAGCGAGCCCTGCTTCTATCTATGGATTTATATAGTGTATAAACAGAGCGAGCCCTGCTTCTATCTATCTATGGGTTTATATAGTGTATAAACAGAGCGAGCCCTGCTTCTATCTATGGATTTATATAGTGTATAAACAGAGCGAGCCCTGCTTCTATCTATCTATGGATTTATATAGTGTATAAACAGAGCGAGCCCTGCTTCTATCTATCTATGGATTTATATAGTGTATAAACAGAGCGAGCCTTGCTTCTATCTATGGATTTATATAGTGTATAAACAGAGCGAGCCCTGCTTCTATCTATCTATCTATGGGTTTATATAGTGTATAAACAGAGTGAGCCCTGCTTCTATCTATCTATGGATTTATATAGTGTATACACAGAGCGAGCCCTGCTTCTATCTATGGATTTATATAGTGTATACACAGAGCGAGCCCTGCTTCTATTTATGGATTTATATAGTGTATAAACAGAGCGAGCCCTGCTTCTATTTATGGATTTATATAGTGTATAAACAGAGCGAGCCCTGCTTCTATCTATCTATCTATGGATTTATATAGTGTATAAACAGAGAGAGCCCTGCTTCTATCTATGGTTTTATATAGTGTATACACAGAGCAAGCCCTGCTTCTATCTATGGATTTATATAGTGTATAAACAGAGCGAGCCCTGCTTCTATCTATCTATCTATGGATTTATATAGTGTATAAACAGAGAGAGCCCTGCTTCTATCTATGGATTTATATAGTGTATAAACAGAGCGAGCCCTGCTTCTATCTATCTATCTATGGATTTATATAGTGTATGAACAGAGTGAGCCCTGCTTCTATCTATGGATTTATATAGTGTATAAACAGAGCGAGCCCTGCTTCTATCCATCTATGGATTTATATAGTGTATAAACAGCGCAAGTCCTGCTTCTATCCATCTATGGATTTATATAGTGTATAAACAGAGCGAGCCCTGCTTCTATCCATCTATGGATTTTATAGTGTATAAACAGAGCGAGCCCTGCTTCTATCCATCTATGGATTTATATAGTGTATAAACAGAACGAGCCCTGCTTCTATCTATGGATTTATATAGTGTATAAACAGAGCGAGTCCTGCTTCTATCTATGGATTTATATAGTGTATAAACAGAGCAAGCCCTGCTTCTATCTATGGATTTATATACTGTATAAACAGAGTGAGCCCTGCTTCTATCTATCTATGGATTTATATAGTGTATAAACAGAGCGAGTCCTGCTTCCATCTATGGATTTATATAGTGTATAAACAGAGCGAGCCCTGCTTCTATCTATCTATGGATTTATATAGTGTATAAACAGAGCGAGTCCTGCATCTATCTATGGATTTATATAGTGTATAAACAGAGCGAGTCCTGCTTCTATCTATCTATGGATTTATATAGTGTATAAACAGAGCGAGTCCTGCTTCTATCTATGGATTTATATAGTGTATAAACAGAGTGAGCCCTGCTTCTATCTATCTATGGATTTATATAGTGTATAAACAGAGCGAGCCCTGCTTCTATCTATGGATTTATATAGTGTATAAACAGAGCGAGCCCTGCTTCTATCTATCTATGGATTTATATAGTGTATAAACAGAGCGAGTCCTGCTTCTATCTATCTATCTATCTATGGATTTATATAGTGTATAAACAGAGCGAGTCCTGATTCTATCTATGGATTTATATAGTGTATAAACAGAGTGAGCCCTGCTTCTATCTATCTATGGATTTATATAGTGTATAAACAGAGCGAGTCCTGCATCTATCTATGGATTTATATAGTGTATAAACAGAGCGAGCCCTGCTTCTATCTATCTATGGATTTATATAGTGTATAAACAGAGCGAGCCCTGCTTCTATCTATGGATTTATATAGTGTATAAACAGAGCGAGTCCTGCTTCTATCTATGGATTTATATAGTGTATAAACAGAGCAAGCCCTGCGTCTATCTATCTATGGATTTATATAGTGTATAAACAGAGCGAGCCCTGCTTCTATCTATGGATTTATATAGTGTATAAACAGAGCGAGCCCTGCTTCTATCTATCTATGGGTTTATATAGTGTATAAACAGAGCGAGCCCTGCTTCTATCTATCTATGGATTTATATAGTGTATAAACAGAGCGAGCCCTGCTTCTATCTATCTATGGATTTATATAGTGTATAAACAGAGCGAGCCCTGCTTCTATCTATCTATCTATGGGTTTATATAGTGTATAAACAGAGTGAGCCCTGCTTCTATCTATCTATGGATTTATATAGTGTATACACAGAGCGAGCCCTGCTTCTATCTATGGATTTATATAGTGTATAAACAGAGCGAGCCCTGCTTCTATCTATCTATGGGTTTATATAGTGTATAAACAGAGCGAGCCCTGCTTCTATCTATGGATTTATATAGTGTATAAACAGAGCGAGCCCTGCTTCTATCTATCTATGGATTTATATAGTGTATAAACAGAGCGAGCCCTGCTTCTATCTATCTATGGATTTATATAGTGTATAAACAGAGCGAGCCTTGCTTCTATCTATGGATTTATATAGTGTATAAACAGAGCGAGCCCTGCTTCTATCTATCTATCTATGGGTTTATATAGTGTATAAACAGAGTGAGCCCTGCTTCTATCTATCTATGGATTTATATAGTGTATACACAGAGCGAGCCCTGCTTCTATCTATGGATTTATATAGTGTATACACAGAGCGAGCCCTGCTTCTATTTATGGATTTATATAGTGTATAAACAGAGCGAGCCCTGCTTCTATTTATGGATTTATATAGTGTATAAACAGAGCGAGCCCTGCTTCTATCTATCTATCTATGGATTTATATAGTGTATAAACAGAGAGAGCCCTGCTTCTATCTATGGTTTTATATAGTGTATACACAGAGCAAGCCCTGCTTCTATCTATGGATTTATATAGTGTATAAACAGAGCGAGCCCTGCTTCTATCTATCTATCTATGGATTTATATAGTGTATAAACAGAGAGAGCCCTGCTTCTATCTATGGATTTATATAGTGTATAAACAGAGCGAGCCCTGCTTCTATCTATCTATCTATGGATTTATATAGTGTATGAACAGAGTGAGCCCTGCTTCTATCTATGGATTTATATAGTGTATAAACAGAGCGAGCCCTGCTTCTATCCATCTATGGATTTATATAGTGTATAAACAGAGCGAGCCCTGCTTCTATCCATCTATGGATTTTATAGTGTATAAACAGAGCGAGCCCTGCTTCTATCCATCTATGGATTTATATAGTGTATAAACAGAACGAGCCCTGCTTCTATCTATGGATTTATATAGTGTATAAACAGAGCGAGTCCTGCTTCTATCTATGGATTTATATAGTGTATAAACAGAGCAAGCCCTGCTTCTATCTATGGATTTATATACTGTATAAACAGAGTGAGCCCTGCTTCTATCTATCTATGGATTTATATAGTGTATAAACAGAGCGAGTCCTGCTTCCATCTATGGATTTATATAGTGTATAAACAGAGCGAGCCCTGCTTCTATCTATCTATGGATTTATATAGTGTATAAACAGAGCGAGTCCTGCATCTATCTATGGATTTATATAGTGTATAAACAGAGCGAGTCCTGCTTCTATCTATCTATGGATTTATATAGTGTATAAACAGAGCGAGTCCTGCTTCTATCTATGGATTTATATAGTGTATAAACAGAGTGAGCCCTGCTTCTATCTATCTATGGATTTATATAGTGTATAAACAGAGCGAGCCCTGCTTCTATCTATGGATTTATATAGTGTATAAACAGAGCGAGCCCTGCTTCTATCTATCTATGGATTTATATAGTGTATAAACAGAGCGAGTCCTGCTTCTATCTATCTATCTATCTATGGATTTATATAGTGTATAAACAGAGCGAGTCCTGATTCTATCTATGGATTTATATAGTGTATAAACAGAGTGAGCCCTGCTTCTATCTATCTATGGATTTATATAGTGTATAAACAGAGCGAGCCCTGCTTCTATCCATCTATGGATTTATATACCGTATAATCAGAGCGAGCCCTGCTTCTATCTATCTATGGATTTATATAGTGTATACACAGAGTGAGCCCTGCTTCTATGGATTCATATAGTGTATGAATAGAGCGAGTCCTGCTTCTATCTATCTATCTATGGATTTATATAGTGTATAAACAGAGCGAGCCTTGCTTCTATCTATGGATTTATATAGTGTATAAACAGAGCGAGCCCTGCTTCTATCTATCTATCTATGGATTTATATAGTGTATAAACAGAGCGAGTCCTGCTTCTATCCATCTATGGATTTATATAGTGTATAAACAGAGCGAGCCCTGCTTCTATCTATCTATGGGTTTATATAGTGTATAAACAGAGCGAGCCCTGTATCTATCTATGGGTTTATATAGTGTATAAACAGAGTGAGCCCTGCTTCTATCTATCTATGGATTTATATAGTGTATAAACAGAGCGAGCCCTGCTTCTATCCATCTATGGATTTATATAGTGTATAAACAGAGCGAGCCCTGCTTCTATCTATGGATTTATATAGTGTATACACAGAGCGAGCCCTGCTTCTATCTATGGATTTATATAGTGTATACACAGAGCGAGCCCTGCTTCTATCTATGGATTTATATAGTGTATACACAGAGCGAGCCCTGCTTCTATTTATGGATTTATATAGTGTATAAACAGAGCGAGCCCTGCTTCTATTTATGGATTTATATAGTGTATAAACAGAGCGAGCCCTGCTTCTATCTATCTATCTATGGATTTATATAGTGTATAAACAGAGAGAGCCCTGCTTCTATCTATGGATTTATATAGTGTATAAACAGAGCGAGCCCTGCTTCTATCTATCTATGGATTTATATAGTGTATGAACAGAGTGAGCCCTGCTTCTATCTATGGATTTATATAGTGTATAAACAGAGCGAGCCCTGCTTCTATCCATCTATGGATTTATATAGTGTATAAACAGAGCAAGTCCTGCTTCTATCTATCTATGGATTTATATAGTGCATCAACAGAGCGAGCCCTGCTTCTATCCATCTATGGATTTATATAGTGTATAAACAGAGCGAGCCCTGCTTCTATCCATCTATGGATTTATATAGTGTATAAACAGAACGAGCCCTGCTTCTATCTATGGATTTATATACTGTATAAACAGAGCGAGTCCTGCTTCTATCTATCTATGGATTTATATAGTGTATAAACAGAGCGAGCCCTGCTTCTATCTATGGATTTATATAGTGTATAAACAGAGCGAGCCCTGCTTCTATCTATCTATGGCTTTATATAGTGTATAAACAGAGCGAGCCCTGCTTCTATCTATCTATGGCTTTATATAGTGTATAAACAGAGCGAGCCCTGCTTCTATCTATCTATGGCTTTATATAGTGTATAAACAGAGCGAGTCCTGCTTCTATCTATCTATGGCTTTATATAGTGTATAAACAGAGCGAGTCCTGCTTCTATCTATCTATGGATTTATATAGTGTATAAACAGAGCGAGCCCTGCTTCTATCTATCTATGGATTTATATACCGTATAATCAGAGCGAGCCCTGCTTCTATCTATCTATGGATTTATATAGTGTATAAACAGAGCGAGCCCTGCTTCTATCTATCTATGGATTTATATAGTGTATAAACAGAGCGAGCCCTGCTTCTATCTATCTATGGATTTATATAGTGTATAAACAGAGC
Source organism: Pelobates fuscus (assembly GCF_036172605.1). Taxonomy (NCBI): domain Eukaryota; kingdom Metazoa; phylum Chordata; class Amphibia; order Anura; family Pelobatidae; genus Pelobates; species Pelobates fuscus. Next base: position 427,357,729 of record NC_086319.1, read on the forward strand.
GAGCCGTGCTTCTATCTATCTATGGATTTATATAGTGTATAAACAGAGCGAGCCCTGCTTCTATCTATCTATGGATTTATATAATGTATAAACAGAGCGAGTCCTGCTTCTATCTATCTATGGATTTATATAGTGTATAAACAGAGTGAGCCCTGCTTCTATCTATCTATGGATTTATATAGTGTATAAACAGAGCGAGCCCTGCTTCTATCTATGGATTTATATAGTGTATGAATAGAGCGAGCCCTGCTTCTATCTATGGATTTATATAGTGTATGAATAGAGCGAGCCCTGCTTCTATCTATGGATTTATATAGTGTATAAACAGAGCGAGTCCTGCTTCTATCTATGGATTTATATAGTGTATAAACAGAGCGAGCCCTGCTTCTATCTATGGATTTATATAGTGTATGAATAGAGCGAGAACTGCTTCTATCCATCTATGGATTTATATAGTGTATAAACAGAGCGGGACGTGCTTCTATCTATCTATGGATTTATATAGTGTATAAACAGAGCGAGCCCTGCTTCTATCTATCTATGGATTTATATAGTGTATAAACAGAGCGAGCCCTGCTTCTATCTATCTATGGATTTATATAGTGTATAAACAGAGCGAGCCCTGCTTCTATCTATGGATTTTTATAGTGTATAAACAGAGCGAGTCCTGCTTCTATCTATGGATTTATATAGTGTATAAACAGAGCGAGCCCTGCTTCTATCTATGGATTTATATAGTGTATGAATAGAGCGAGCACTGCTTCTATCCATCTATGGATTTATATAGTGTATAAACAGAGCGAGCCCTGCTTCTATCTATCTATGGATTTATATAGTGTATAAACAGAGCGAGCCCTGCTTCTATCTATCTATGGATTTATATAGTGTATAAACAGAGCGAGCCCTGCTTCTATCTATGGATTTATATAGTGTATAAACAGAGCGAGTCCTGCTTCTATCTATGGATTTATATAGTGTATAAACAGAGCAAGCCCTGCGTCTATCTATCTATGGATTTATATAGTGTATAAACAGAGCGAGCCCTGCTTCTATCTATGGATTTATATAGTGTATAAACAGAGCGAGCCCTGCTTCTATCTATCTATGGGTTTATATAGTGTATAAACAGAGCGAGCCCTGCTTCTATCTATCTATGGATTTATATAGTGTATAAACAGAGCGAGCCCTGCTTCTATCTATCTATGGATTTATATAGTGTATAAACAGAGCGAGCCCTGCTTCTATCTATCTATCTATGGGTTTATATAGTGTATAAACAGAGTGAGCCCTGCTTCTATCTATCTATGGATTTATATAGTGTATACACAGAGCGAGCCCTGCTTCTATCTATGGATTTATATAGTGTATAAACAGAGCGAGCCCTGCTTCTATCTATCTATGGGTTTATATAGTGTATAAACAGAGCGAGCCCTGCTTCTATCTATGGATTTATATAGTGTATAAACAGAGCGAGCCCTGCTTCTATCTATCTATGGATTTATATAGTGTATAAACAGAGCGAGCCCTGCTTCTATCTATCTATGGATTTATATAGTGTATAAACAGAGCGAGCCTTGCTTCTATCTATGGATTTATATAGTGTATAAACAGAGTGAGCCCTGCTTCTATCTATCTATGGATTTATATAGTGTATACACAGAGCGAGCCCTGCTTCTATCTATGGATTTATATAGTGTATACACAGAGCGAGCCCTGCTTCTATTTATGGATTTATATAGTGTATAAACAGAGCGAGCCCTGCTTCTATTTATGGATTTATATAGTGTATAAACAGAGCGAGCCCTGCTTCTATCTATCTATCTATGGATTTATATAGTGTATAAACAGAGAGAGCCCTGCTTCTATCTATGGATTTATATAGTGTATAAACAGAGCGAGCCCTGCTTCTATCTATCTATGGCTTTATATAGTGTATAAACAGAGTGAGCCCTGCTTCTATCTATGGATTTATATAGTGTATAAACAGAGCGAGCCCTGCTTCTATCCATCTATGGATTTATATAGTGTATAAACAGCGCAAGTCCTGCTTCTATCCATCTATGGATTTATATAGTGTATAAACAGAGCGAGCCCTGCTTCTATCCATCTATGGATTTTATAGTGTATAAACAGAGCGAGCCCTGCTTCTATCCATCTATGGATTTATATAGTGTATAAACAGAACGAGCCCTGCTTCTATCTATGGATTTATATAGTGTATAAACAGAGCGAGTCCTGCTTCTATCTATGGATTTATATAGTGTATAAACAGAGCAAGCCCTGCTTCTATCTATGGATTTATATACTGTATAAACAGAGTGAGCCCTGCTTCTATCTATCTATGGATTTATATAGTGTATAAACAGAGCGAGTCCTGCTTCCATCTATGGATTTATATAGTGTATAAACAGAGCGAGCCCTGCTTCTATCTATCTATGGATTTATATAGTGTATAAACAGAGCGAGTCCTGCATCTATCTATGGATTTATATAGTGTATAAACAGAGCGAGTCCTGCTTCTATCTATCTATGGATTTATATAGTGTATAAACAGAGCGAGTCCTGCTTCTATCTATGGATTTATATAGTGTATAAACAGAGTGAGCCCTGCTTCTATCTATCTATGGATTTATATAGTGTATAAACAGAGCGAGCCCTGCTTCTATCTATGGATTTATATAGTGTATAAACAGAGCGAGCCCTGCTTCTATCTATCTATGGATTTATATAGTGTATAAACAGAGCGAGTCCTGCTTCTATCTATCTATCTATCTATGGATTTATATAGTGTATAAACAGAGCGAGTCCTGATTCTATCTATGGATTTATATAGTGTATAAACAGAGTGAGCCCTGCTTCTATCTATCTATGGATTTATATAGTGTATAAACAGAGCGAGCCCTGCTTCTATCCATCTATGGATTTATATACCGTATAATCAGAGCGAGCCCTGCTTCTATCTATCTATGGATTTATATAGTGTATACACAGAGTGAGCCCTGCTTCTATGGATTCATATAGTGTATGAATAGAGCGAGTCCTGCTTCTATCTATCTATCTATGGATTTATATAGTGTATAAACAGAGCGAGCCTTGCTTCTATCTATGGATTTATATAGTGTATAAACAGAGCGAGCCCTGCTTCTATCTATCTATCTATGGATTTATATAGTGTATAAACAGAGCGAGTCCTGCTTCTATCCATCTATGGATTTATATAGTGTATAAACAGAGCGAGCCCTGCTTCTATCTATGGGTTTATATAGTGTATAAACAGAGCGAGCCCTGTATCTATCTATGGGTTTATATAGTGTATAAACAGAGTGAGCCCTGCTTCTATCTATCTATGGATTTATATAGTGTATAAACAGAGCGAGCCCTGCTTCTATCCATCTATGGATTTATATAGTGTATAAACAGAGCGAGCCCTGCTTCTATCTATGGATTTATATAGTGTATACACAGAGCGAGCCCTGCTTCTATCTATGGATTTATATAGTGTATACACAGAGCGAGCCCTGCTTCTATCTATGGATTTATATAGTGTATACACAGAGCGAGCCCTGCTTCTATTTATGGATTTATATAGTGTATAAACAGAGCGAGCCCTGCTTCTATTTATGGATTTATATAGTGTATAAACAGAGCGAGCCCTGCTTCTATCTATCTATCTATGGATTTATATAGTGTATAAACAGAGAGAGCCCTGCTTCTATCTATGGATTTATATAGTGTATAAACAGAGCGAGCCCTGCTTCTATCTATCTATGGATTTATATAGTGTATGAACAGAGTGAGCCCTGCTTCTATCTATGGATTTATATAGTGTATAAACAGAGCGAGCCCTGCTTCTATCCATCTATGGATTTATATAGTGTATAAACAGAGCAAGTCCTGCTTCTATCTATCTATGGATTTATATAGTGCATCAACAGAGCGAGCCCTGCTTCTATCCATCTATGGATTTATATAGTGTATAAACAGAGCGAGCCCTGCTTCTATCCATCTATGGATTTATATAGTGTATAAACAGAACGAGCCCTGCTTCTATCTATGGATTTATATACTGTATAAACAGAGCGAGTCCTGCTTCTATCTATCTATGGATTTATATAGTGTATAAACAGAGCGAGCCCTGCTTCTATCTATGGATTTATATAGTGTATAAACAGAGCGAGCCCTGCTTCTATCTATCTATGGCTTTATATAGTGTATAAACAGAGCGAGCCCTGCTTCTATCTATCTATGGCTTTATATAGTGTATAAACAGAGCGAGCCCTGCTTCTATCTATCTATGGCTTTATATAGTGTATAAACAGAGTGAGCCCTGCTTCTATCTATGGATTTATATAGTGTATAAACAGAGCGAGCCCTGCTTCTATCCATCTATGGATTTATATAGTGTATAAACAGAGCAAGTCCTGCTTCTATCTATCTATGGATTTATATAGTGCATCAACAGAGCGAGCCCTGCTTCTATCCATCTATGGATTTATATAGTGTATAAACAGAGCGAGCCCTGCTTCTATCCATCTATGGATTTATATACTGTATAAACAGAGCGAGTCCTGCTTCTATCTATCTATGGATTTATATAGTGTATAAACAGAGCGAGCCCTGCTTCTATCTATGGATTTATATAGTGTATAAACAGAGCGAGCCCTGCTTCTATCTATCTATGGCTTTATATAGTGTATAAACAGAGCGAGCCCTGCTTCTATCTATCTATGGCTTTATATAGTGTATAAACAGAGCGAGCCCTGCTTCTATCTATCTATGGCTTTATATAGTGTATAAACAGAGTGAGTCCTGCTTCTATCTATCTATGGCTTTATATAGTGTATAAACAGAGCGAGTCCTGCTTCTATCTATCTATGGATTTATATAGTGTATAAACAGAGCGAGCCCTGCTTCTATCTATCTATGGATTTATATACCGTATAATCAGAGCGAGCCCTGCTTCTATCTATCTATGGATTTATATAGTGTATAAACAGAGCGAGCCCTGCTTCTATCTATCTATGGATTTATATAGTGTATAAACAGAGCGAGCCCTGCTTCTATCTATCTATGGATTTATATAGTGTATAAACAGAGCGAGCCGTGCTTCTATCTATCTATGGATTTATATAGTGTATAAACAGAGCGAGCCCTGCTTCTATCTATCTATGGATTTATATAATGTATAAACAGAGCGAGTCCTGCTTCTATCTATCTATGGATTTATATAGTGTATAAACAGAGCGAGCCCTGCTTCTATCTATCTATGGATTTATATAGTGTATAAACAGAGCGAGCCGTGCTTCTATCTATCTATGGATTTATATAGTGTATAAACAGAGCGAGCCCTGCTTCTATCTATCTATGGATTTATATAGTGTATAAACAGAGCGAGCCCTGCTTCTATCTATGGATTTATATAGTGTATGAATAGAGCGAGCCCTGCTTCTATCTATGGATTTATATAGTGTATGAATAGAGCGAGCCCTGCTTCTATCTATGGATTTATATAGTGTATGAATAGAGCGAGCCCTGCTTCTATCTATGGATTTATATAGTGTATAAACAGAGCGAGTCCTGCTTCTATCTATGGATTTATATAGTGTATAAACAGAGCGAGCCCTGCTTCTATCTATGGATTTATATAGTGTATGAATAGAGCGAGCACTGCTTCTATCCATCTATGGATTTATATAGTGTATAAACAGAGCGGGACGTGCTTCTATCTATCTATGGATTTATATAGTGTATAAACAGAGCGAGCCCTGCTTCTATCTATCTATGGATTTATATAGTGTATAAACAGAGCGAGCCCTGCTTCTATCTATCTATGGATTTATATAGTGTATAAACAGAGCGAGCCCTGCTTCTATCTATGGATTTTTATAGTGTATAAACAGAGCGAGTCCTGCTTCTATCTATGGATTTATATAGTGTATAAACAGAGCGAGCCCTGCTTCTATCTATGGATTTATATAGTGTATGAATAGAGCGAGCACTGCTTCTATCCATCTATGGATTTATATAGTGTATAAACAGAGCGGGACGTGCTTCTATCTATCTATGGATTTATATAGTGTATAAACAGAGCGAGCCCTGCTTCTATCTATCTATGGATTTATATAGTGTATAAACAGAGCGAGCCCTGCTTCTATCTATCTATGGATTTATATAGTGTATAAACAGAGCGAGCCCTGCTTCTATCTATGGATTTATATAGTGTATAAACAGAGCGAGTCCTGCTTCTATCTATGGATTTATATAGTGTATAAACAGAGCAAGCCCTGCGTCTATCTATCTATGGATTTATATAGTGTATAAACAGAGCGAGCCCTGCTTCTATCTATGGATTTATATAGTGTATAAACAGAGCGAGCCCTGCTTCTATCTATCTATGGGTTTATATAGTGTATAAACAGAGCGAGCCCTGCTTCTATCTATCTATGGATTTATATAGTGTATAAACAGAGCGAGCCCTGCTTCTATCTATGGATTTATATAGTGTATAAACAGAGCGAGCCCTGCTTCTATCTATCTATCTATGGGTTTATATAGTGTATAAACAGAGTGAGCCCTGCTTCTATCTATCTATGGATTTATATAGTGTATACACAGAGCGAGCCCTGCTTCTATCTATGGATTTATATAGTGTATAAACAGAGCGAGCCCTGCTTCTATCTATCTATGGGTTTATATAGTGTATAAACAGAGCGAGCCCTGCTTCTATCTATGGATTTATATAGTGTATAAACAGAGCGAGCCCTGCTTCTATCTATCTATGGATTTATATAGTGTATAAACAGAGCGAGCCCTGCTTCTATCTATCTATGGATTTATATAGTGTATAAACAGAGCGAGCCTTGCTTCTATCTATGGATTTATATAGTGTATAAACAGAGCGAGCCCTGCTTCTATCTATCTATCTATGGGTTTATATAGTGTATAAACAGAGTGAGCCCTGCTTCTATCTATCTATGGATTTATATAGTGTATACACAGAGCGAGCCCTGCTTCTATCTATGGATTTATATAGTGTATACACAGAGCGAGCCCTGCTTCTATTTATGGATTTATATAGTGTATAAACAGAGCGAGCCCTGCTTCTATTTATGGATTTATATAGTGTATAAACAGAGCGAGCCCTGCTTCTATCTATCTATCTATGGATTTATATAGTGTATAAACAGAGAGAGCCCTGCTTCTATCTATGGTTTTATATAGTGTATACACAGAGCAAGCCCTGCTTCTATCTATGGATTTATATAGTGTATAAACAGAGCGAGCCCTGCTTCTATCTATCTATCTATGGATTTATATAGTGTATAAACAGAGAGAGCCCTGCTTCTATCTATGGATTTATATAGTGTATAAACAGAGCGAGCCCTGCTTCTATCTATCTATCTATGGATTTATATAGTGTATGAACAGAGTGAGCCCTGCTTCTATCTATGGATTTATATAGTGTATAAACAGAGCGAGCCCTGCTTCTATCCATCTATGGATTTTATAGTGTATAAACAGAGCGAGCCCTGCTTCTATCCATTTTTGGATTTATATAGTGTATAAACAGAACGAGCCCTGCTTCTATCTATGGATTTATATAGTGTATAAACAGAGCGAGTCCTGCTTCTATCTATGGATTTATATAGTGTATAAACAGAGCAAGCCCTGCTTCTATCTATGGATTTATATACTGTATAAACAGAGTGAGCCCTGCTTCTATCTATCTATGGATTTATATAGTGTATAAACAGAGCGAGTCCTGCTTCCATCTATGGATTTATATAGTGTATAAACAGAGCGAGCCCTGCTTCTATCTATCTATGGATTTATATAGTGTATAAACAGAGCGAGTCCTGCATCTATCTATGGATTTATATAGTGTATAAACAGAGCGAGTCCTGCTTCTATCTATCTATGGATTTATATAGTGTATAAACAGAGCGAGTCCTGCTTCTATCTATGGATTTATATAGTGTATAAACAGAGTGAGCCCTGCTTCTATCTATCTATGGATTTATATAGTGTATAAACAGAGCGAGCCCTGCTTCTATCTATGGATTTATATAGTGTATAAACAGAGCGAGCCCTGCTTCTATCTATCTATGGATTTATATAGTGTATAAACAGAGCGAGTCCTGCTTCTATCTATCTATGGATTTATATAGTGTATAAACAGAGCGAGTCCTGATTCTATCTATGGATTTATATAGTGTATAAACAGAGTGAGCCCTGCTTCTATCTATCTATGGATTTATATAGTGTATAAACAGAGCGAGCCCTGCTTCTATCCATCTATGGATTTATATACCGTATAATCAGAGCGAGCCCTGCTTCTATCTATCTATGGATTTATATAGTGTATACACAGAGTGAGCCCTGCTTCTATGGATTCATATAGTGTATGAATAGAGCGAGTCCTGCTTCTATCTATCTATCTATGGATTTATATAGTGTATAAACAGAGCGAGCCTTGCTTCTATCTATGGATTTATATAGTGTATAAACAGAGCGAGCCCTGCTTCTATCTATCTATCTATGGATTTATATAGTGTATAAACAGAGCGAGCCCTGTATCTATCTATGGGTTTATATAGTGTATAAACAGAGTGAGCCCTGCTTCTATCTATCTATGGATTTATATAGTGTATAAACAGAGCGAGCCCTGCTTCTATCCATCTATGGATTTATATAGTGTATAAACAGAGCGAGCCCTGCTTCTATCTATGGATTTATATAGTGTATACACAGAGCGAGCCCTGCTTCTATTTATGGATTTATATAGTGTATAAACAGAGCGAGCCCTGCTTCTATTTATGGATTTATATAGTGTATAAACAGAGCGAGCCCTGCTTCTATCTATCTATCTATGGATTTATATAGTGTATAAACAGAGAGAGCCCTGCTTCTATCTATGGATTTATATAGTGTATAAACAGAGCGAGCCCTGCTTCTATCTATCTATGGATTTATATAGTGTATGAACAGAGTGAGCCCTGCTTCTATCTATGGATTTATATAGTGTATAAACAGAGCGAGCCCTGCTTCTATCCATCTATGGATTTATATAGTGTATAAACAGAGCAAGTCCTGCTTCTATCTATCTATGGATTTATATAGTGCATCAACAGAGCGAGCCCTGCTTCTATCCATCTATGGATTTATATAGTGTATAAACAGAGCGAGCCCTGCTTCTATCCATCTATGGATTTATATAGTGTATAAACAGAACGAGCCCTGCTTCTATCTATGGATTTATATACTGTATAAACAGAGCGAGTCCTGCTTCTATCTATCTATGGATTTATATAGTGTATAAACAGAGCGAGCCCTGCTTCTATCTATCTATGGATTTATATAGTGTATAAACAGAGCGAATCCTGCTTCCATCTATGGATTTATATAGTGTATAAACAGAGCGAGCCCTGCTTCTATCTATCTATGGATTTATATAGTGTATAAACAGAGCGAGTCCTGCTTCTATCTATCTATGGATTTATATAGTGTATAAACAGAGCGAGCCCTGCTTCTATCTATCTATGGATTTATATAGTGTATAAACAGAGCGAGTCCTGCTTCTATCTATGGATTTATATAGTGTATAAACAGAGCGAGCCCTGCATCTATCTATGGATTTATATAGTGTATAAACAGAGTGAGCCCTGCTTCTATCTACGGATTTATATAGTGTATAAACAGAGCGAGCCCTGCATCTATCTATGGATTTATATAGTGTATAAACAGAGCGAGCCCTGCATCTATCTATGGATTTATATAGTGTATAAACAGAGTGAGCCCTGCTTAATACTATGGATTTATATAGTGTATGAATAGAGCGAGTCCTGCTTCTATCCATCTATGGATTTATATAGTGTATAAACAGAGCAAGCCCTGCTTCTATCTATGGATTTATATAGTGTATAAACAGAGTGAGCCCTGCATCTATCTATGGATTTATATAGTGTATAAACAGAGCGAGCCCTGCATCTATCTATGGATTTATATAGTGTATAAACAGAGTGAGCCCTGCTTCTATCTATGGATTTATATAGTGTATGAATAGAGCGAGTCCTGCTTCTATCCATCTATGGATTTATATAGTGTATAAACAGAGCAAGCCCTGCTTCTATCTATGGATTTATATAGTGTATAAACAGAGTGAGCCCTGCTTCTATCTATGGATTTATATAGTGTATAAACAGAGCGAGTCCTGCTTCTATCTATGGATTTATATAGTGTATAAACAGAGCGAGCCCTGCATCTATCTATGGATTTATATAGTGTATAAACAGAGCGAGCCCTGCATCTATCTATGGATTTATATAGTGTATAAACAGAGTGAGCCCTGCTTAATACTATGGATTTATATAGTGTATACACAGAGTGAGCCCTGCTTCTATCTATGGATTTATATAGTGTATGAATAGAGCGAGTCCTGCTTCTATCCATCTATGGATTTATATAGTGTATAAACAGAGCAAGCCCTGCTTCTATCTATGGATTTATATAGTGTATAAACAGAGTGAGCCCTGCTTCTATCTATGGATTTATATAGTGTATAAACAGAGCGAGCCCTGCTTCCATCTATGGATTTATATAGTGTATAAACAGAGCGAGCCCTGCTTCTATCTATGGATTTATATAGTGTATAAACAGAGCGAGCCCTGCTTCTATCTATCTATGGATTTATATAGTGTATAAACAGAGCGAGTCCTGCATCTATCTATGGATTTATATAGTGTATAAACAGAGCAAGCCCTGCTTCTATCTATGGATTTATATAGTGTATAAACAGAGCGAGCCCTGCTTCTATCTATCTATGGATTTATATAGTGTATAAACAGAGTGAGCCCTGCTTCTATCTATCTATGGATTTATATAGTGTATAAACAGAGCGAGTCCTGCATCTATCTATGGATTTATATAGTGTATAAACAGAGCGAGCCCTGCATTTATCTATGGATTTATATAGTGTATAAACAGAGCAAGCCCTGCTTCTATCTATGGATTTATATAGTGTATAAACAGAGCGAGCCCTGCTTCTATCTATCTATGGATTTATATAGTGTATAAACAGAGCGAGTCCTGCTTCTATCTATGGATTTATATAGTGTATAAACAGAGCGAGCCCTGCTTCTATCTATGGATTTATATAGTGTATGAATAGAGCGAGCACTGCTTCTATCCATCTATGGATTTATATAGTGTATAAACAGAGCGGGACGTGCTTCTATCTATCTATGGATTTATATAGTGTATAAACAGAGCGAGCCCTGCTTCTATCTATCTATGGATTTATATAGTGTATAAACAGAGCGAGCCCTGCTTCTATCTATGGATTTATATAGTGTATAAACAGAGCGAGTCCTGCATCTATCTATGGATTTATATAGTGTATAAACAGAGCAAGCCCTGCTTCTATCTATGGATTTATATAGTGTATAAACAGAGCGAGCCCTGCTTCTATCTATCTATGGATTTATATAGTGTATAAACAGAGCGAGTCCTGCTTCTATCTATGGATTTATATAGTGTATAAACAGAGCGAGCCCTGCTTCTATCTATGGATTTATATAGTGTATGAATAGAGCGAGCACTGCTTCTATCCATCTATGGATTTATATAGTGTATAAACAGAGCGAGCCCTGCTTCTATCTATCTATGGATTTATATAGTGTATAAACAGAGCGAGCCCTGCTTCTATCTATCTATGGATTTATATAGTGTATAAACAGAGCGAGCCCTGCTTCTATCTATCTATGGATTTATATAGTGTATAAACAGAGCGAGCCCTGCTTCTATCTATGGATTTATATAGTGTATAAACAGAGCGAGTCCTGCTTCTATCTATCTATGGGTTTATATAGTGTATAAACAGAGCGAGCCCTGCTTCTATCTATCTATGGATTTATATAGTGTATAAACAGAGCGAGCCCTGCTTCTATCTATCTATGGATTTATATAGTGTATAAACAGAGCGAGCCCTGCTTCTATCTATCTATCTATGGGTTTATATAGTGTATAAACAGAGTGAGCCCTGCTTCTATCTATCTATGGATTTATATAGTGTATACACAGAGCGAGCCCTGCTTCTATCTATGGGTTTATATAGTGTATAAACAGAGCGAGCCCTGCTTCTATCTATGGATTTATATAGTGTATAAACAGAGCGAGCCCTGCTTCTATCTATCTATGGATTTATATAGTGTATAAACAGAGCGAGCCCTGCTTCTATCTATCTATGGATTTATATAGTGTATAAACAGAGCGAGCCTTGCTTCTATCTATGGATTTATATAGTGTATAAACAGAGCGAGCCCTGCTTCTATCTATCTATCTATGGGTTTATATAGTGTATAAACAGAGTGAGCCCTACTTCTATCTATCTATGGATTTATATAGTGTATACACAGAGCGAGCCCTGCTTCTATCTATGGATTTATATAGTGTATACACAGAGCGAGCCCTGCTTCTATTTATGGATTTATATAGTGTATAAACAGAGCGAGCCCTGCTTCTATTTATGGATTTATATAGTGTATAAACAGAGCGAGCCCTGCTTCTATCTATCTATCTATGGATTTATATAGTGTATAAACAGAGAGAGCCCTGCTTCTATCTATGGTTTTATATAGTGTATACACAGAGCAAGCCCTGCTTCTATCTATGGATTTATATAGTGTATAAACAGAGCGAGCCCTGCTTCTATCTATGGATTTATATAGTGTATAAACAGAGCGAGCCCTGCTTCTATCTATCTATCTATGGATTTATATAGTGTATAAACAGAGAGAGCCCTGCTTCTATCTATGGATTTATATAGTGTATAAACAGAGCGAGCCCTGCTTCTATCTATCTATCTATGGATTTATATAGTGTATGAACAGAGTGATCCCTGCTTCTATCTATGGATTTATATAGTGTATAAACAGAGCGAGCCCTGCTTCTATCCATCTATGGATTTATATAGTGTATAAACAGCGCAAGTCCTGCTTCTATCCATCTATGGATTTATATAGTGTATAAACAGAGCGAGCCCTGCTTCTATCCATCTATGGATTTTATAGTGTATAAACAGAGCGAGCCCTGCTTCTATCCATCTATGGATTTATATAGTGTATAAACAGAACGAGCCCTGCTTCTATCTATGGATTTATATAGTGTATAAACAGAGCGAGTCCTGCTTCTATCTATGGATTTATATAGTGTATAAACAGAGCAAGCCCTGCTTCTATCTATGGATTTATATACTGTATAAACAGAGTGAGCCCTGCTTCTATCTATCTATGGATTTATATAGTGTATAAACAGAGCGAGTCCTGCTTCCATCTATGGATTTATATAGTGTATAAACAGAGCGAGCCCTGCTTCTATCTATCTATGGATTTATATAGTGTATAAACAGAGCGAGTCCTGCATCTATCTATGGATTTATATAGTGTATAAACAGAGCGAGTCCTGCTTCTATCTATCTATGGATTTATATAGTGTATAAACAGAGCGAGTCCTGCTTCTATCTATGGATTTATATAGTGTATAAACAGAGTGAGCCCTGCTTCTATCTATCTATGGATTTATATAGTGTATAAACAGAGCGAGCCCTGCTTCTATCTATCTATGGATTTATATAGTGTATAAACAGAGCGAGCCCTGCTTCTATCTATCTATGGATTTATATAGTGTATAAACAGAGCGAGTCCTGCTTCTATCTATCTATCTATCTATGGATTTATATAGTGTATAAACAGAGCGAGTCCTGCTTCTATCTATGGATTTATATAGTGTATAAACAGAGTGAGCCCTGCTTCTATCTATCTATGGATTTATATAGTGTATAAACAGAGCGAGCCCTGCTTCTATCCATCTATGGATTTATATACCGTATAATCAGAGCGAGCCCTGCTTCTATCTATCTATGGATTTATATAGTGTATACACAGAGTGAGCCCTGCTTCTATGGATTCATATAGTGTATGAATAGAGCGAGTCCTGCTTCTATCTATCTATCTATGGATTTATATAGTGTATAAACAGAGCGAGCCTTGCTTCTATCTATGGATTTATATAGTGTATAAACAGAGCGAGCCCTGCTTCTATCTATCTATCTATGGATTTATATAGTGTATAAACAGAGCGAGTCCTGCTTCTATCCATCTATGGATTTATATAGTGTATAAACAGAGCGAGCCCTGCTTCTATCTATCTATGGGTTTATATAGTGTATAAACAGAGCGAGCCCTGTATCTATCTATGGGTTTATATAGTGTATAAACAGAGTGAGCCCTGCTTCTATCTATCTATGGATTTATATAGTGTATAAACAGAGCGAGCCCTGCTTCTATCCATCTATGGATTTATATAGTGTATAAACAGAGCGAGCCCTGCTTCTATCTATGGATTTATATAGTGTATACACAGAGCGAGCCCTGCTTCTATCTATGGATTTATATAGTGTATACACAGAGCGAGCCCTGCTTCTATCTATGGATTTATATAGTGTATACACAGAGCGAGCCCTGCTTCTATTTATGGATTTATATAGTGTATAAACAGAGCGAGCCCTGCTTCTATTTATGGATTTATATAGTGTATAAACAGAGCGAGCCCTGCTTCTATCTATCTATGGATTTATATAGTGTATAAACAGAGAGAGCCCTGCTTCTATCTATGGATTTATATAGTGTATAAACAGAGCGAGCCCTGCTTCTATCTATCTATGGATTTATATAGTGTATGAACAGAGTGAGCCCTGCTTCTATCTATGGATTTATATAGTGTATAAACAGAGCGAGCCCTGCTTCTATCCATCTATGGATTTATATAGTGTATAAACAGAGCAAGTCCTGCTTCTATCTATCTATGGATTTATATAGTTCATCAACAGAGCGAGCCCTGCTTCTATCCATCTATGGATTTATATAGTGTATAAACAGAGCGAGCCCTGCTTCTATCCATCTATGGATTTATATAGTGTATAAACAGAACGAGCCCTGCTTCTATCTATGGATTTATATACTGTATAAACAGAGCGAGTCCTGCTTCTATCTATCTATGGATTTATATAGTGTATAAACAGAGCGAGCCCTGCTTCTATCTATCTATGGATTTATATAGTGTATAAACAGAGCGAATCCTGCTTCCATCTATGGATTTATATAGTGTATAAACAGAGCGAGCCCTGCTTCTATCTATCTATGGATTTATATAGTGTATAAACAGAGCGAGTCCTGCTTCTATCTATCTATGGATTTATATAGTGTATAAACAGAGCGAGCCCTGCTTCTATCTATCTATGGATTTATATAGTGTATAAACAGAGCGAGTCCTGCTTCTATCTATGGATTTATATAGTGTATAAACAGAGCGAGCCCTGCATCTATCTATGGATTTATATAGTGTATAAACAGAGCGAGCCCTGCATCTATCTATGGATTTATATAGTGTATAAACAGAGTGAGCCCTGCTTAATACTATGGATTTATATAGTGTATACACAGAGTGAGCCCTGCTTCTATCTATGGATTTATATAGTGTATGAATAGAGCGAGTCCTGCTTCTATCCATCTATGGATTTATATAGTGTATAAACAGAGCAAGCCCTGCTTCTATCTATGGATTTATATAGTGTATAAACAGAGTGAGCCCTGCTTCTATCTATGGATTTATATAGTGTATAAACAGAGCGAGCCCTGCTTCTATCTATGGATTTATATAGTGTATAAACAGAGCGAGTCCTGCTTCCATCTATGGATTTATATAGTGTATAAACAGAGCGAGCCCTGCTTCTATCTATGAATTTATATAGTGTATAAACAGAGCGAGCCCTGCTTCTATCTATCTATGGATTTATATAGTGTATAAACAGAGTGAGCCCTGCTTCTATCCATCTATGGATTTATATAGTGTATAAACAGAGTGAGCCCTGCTTCTATCTATGGATTTATATAGTGTATAAACAGAGCGAGCCCTGCTTCTATCATTCTATGGATTTATATAGTGTATAAACAGAGCGAGCCCTGCTTCTATCTATGGATTTATATAGTGTATAAACAGAGGGTGACCTGCTTCTATCTATGGATTTATATAGTGTATAAACAGAGTGAGCCCTGCTTCTATCATTCTATGGATTTATATAGTGTATAAACAGAGCGAGCCCTGCTTCTATCTATGGATTTATATAGTGTATAAACAGAGCGAGCCCTGCTTCTATCTATGGATTTATATAGTGTATGAATTAAGCGAGTCCTGCTTCTATCCATCTATGGATTTATATAGTGTATAAACAGAGTGAGCCCTGCTTCTATCTATGGATTTATATAGTGTATAAACAGAGCGTGACCTGCTTCTATCTATCTATGGATTTATATAGTGTATAAACAGAGCGAGTCTTGCTTCTATCCATCTATGGATTTATATAGTGTATAAACAGAGCGAGCCCTGCTTCTATCTATGGATTTATATAGTGTATAAACAGAGCGTGACCTGCTTCTATCTATCTATGGATTTATATAGTGTATAAACAGAGTGAGCCCTGCTTCTATCATTCTATGGATTTATATAGTGTATAAACAGAGTGAGCCCTGCTTCTATCTATCTATGGATTTATATAGTGTATAAACAGAGTGAGCCCTGCTTCTATCATTCTATGGATTTATATAGTGTATAAACAGAGCGAGCCCTGCTTCTATCTATCTATGGATTTATATAGTGTATAAACAGAGTGAGCCCTGCTTCTATCATTCTATGGATTTATATAGTGTATAAACAGAGTGAGCCCTGCTTCTATCTATGGATTTATATAGTGTATAAACAGAGCGAGCCCTGCTTCTATCTATGGATTTATATAGTGTATAAACAGAGCGAGCCCTGCTTCTATCTATGGATTTATATAGTGTATAAACAGAGCGAGCCCTGCTTCTATCTATCGATTTATATAGTGTATAAACAGAGCGAGCCCTGCTTCTATCTATCTATGGGTTTAAATAGTGTATAAACAGAGCGAGCCCTGCTTCTATCCATCTATGGATTTATATAGTGTATAAACAGAACGAGCCCTGCTTCTATCTATGGATTTATATAGTGTATAAACCGAGCGAGTCCTGCTTCTATCCATCTATGGATTTATATAGTGTATAAACAGAGCGAGCCCTGCTTCTATCTATCTATGGATTTATATAGTGTATAAACAGAGCGAATCCTGCTTCCATCTATGGATTTATATAGTGTATAAACAGAGCGAATCCTGCTTCCATCTATGGATTTATATAGTGTATAAACAGAGCGAGTCCTGCTTCTATCTATCTATGGATTTATATAGTGTATAAACAGAGCGAGCCCTGCTTCTATCTATGGATTTATATAGTGTATAAACAGAGCGAGCCCTGCTTCTATCTATGGATTTATATAGTGTACAAACAGAGCGAGCCCTGCTTCTATCTATCTATGGATTTATATAGTGTATAAACAGAGCGAGCCCTGCTTCTATCTATGGATTTATATAGTGTATAAACAGAGCGAGCCCTGCTTCTATCCATCTATGGATTTATATAGTGTATAAACAGAGCGAGTCCTGCTTCTATCTATCTATGGATTTATATAGTGTATAAACAGAGCAAGCCCTGCTTCTATCTATGGATTTATATAGTGTATAAACAGAGCGAGCCCTGCTTCTATCTATCTATGGGTTTATATAGTGTATAAACAGAGCGAGCCCTGCTTCTATCTATCTATGGATTTATATAGTGTATAAACAGAGCGAGCCCTGCTTCTATCTATGGATATATATAGTGTATAAACAGAGCGAGCCCTGCTTCTATCTATCTATGGGTTTATATAGTGTATAAACAGAGCGAGCCCTGCTTCTATCTATCTATGGGTTTATATAGTGTATAAACAGAGCGAGCCCTGCTTCTATCTATCTATGGATTTATATAGTGTATAAACCGAGCGAGTCCTGCTTCTATCCATCTATGGATTTATATAGTGTATAAACAGAGCGAGCCCTGCTTCTATCTATGGATTTATATAGTGTATAAACAGAGCGAGTCCTGCTTCTATCTATGGATTTATATAGTGTATAAACAGAGCGAGTCCTGCTTCTATCTATCTATGGATTTATATAGTGTATAAACAGAGCGAGCCCTGCTTCTATCTATGGATTTATATAGTGTATAAACAGAGCGAGCCCTGCTTCTATCTATGGATTTATATAGTGTATAAACAGAGCGAGCCCTGCTTCTATCTATGGATTTATATAGTGTATA
Source organism: Pelobates fuscus (assembly GCF_036172605.1). Lineage (NCBI taxonomy): Eukaryota > Metazoa > Chordata > Amphibia > Anura > Pelobatidae > Pelobates > Pelobates fuscus. Next base: position 427,375,992 of record NC_086319.1, read on the forward strand.
AACAGAGCGAGCCCTGCTTCTATCTATCTATGGATTTATATAGTGTATAAACAGAGCGAGCCCTGCTTCTGAATATCTATGGATTTATATAGTGTAGAAACAGAGCGAGCCCTGCTTCTATCTATCTATGGATTTATATAGTGTAGAAACAGAGCGAGCCCTGCTTCTATCTATGGATTTATATAATGTATAAACAGAGCGAGCCCTGATTCTATCTATCTATGGATTTATATAGTGTATAAACAGAGCGAGCCCTGCTTCTATCTATCTATGGATTTATATAGTGTATAAACAGAGTGAGCCCTGCTTCTATCTATGGATTTATATAGTGTATAAACAGAGCGAGCCCTGCTTCTATCTATGGATTTATATAGTGTATAAACAGAGCGAGTCCTGCTTCTATCTATCTATGGATTTATATAGTGTATAAACAGAGCGAGTCCTGCTTCTATCTATCTATCTATGGATTTATATAGTGTATAAACAGAGCGAGCCCTGCTTCCAACCAACTATGGATTTCTATAGTGTATAAACAGAGCGAGTCCTGCTTCTATCTATGGATTTATATAGTGTATAAACAGAGCGAGCCCTGCTTCTATCTATGGATTTATATAGTGTATAAACCGAGCGAGTCCTGCTTCTATCCATCTATGGATTTATATAGTGTATAAACAGAGCGAGCCCTGCTTCTATCTATCTATGGATTTATATAGTGTATAAACAGAGCGAATCCTGCTTCCATCTATGGATTTATATAGTGTATAAACAGAGCGAGTCCTGCTTCTATCTATCTATGGATTTATATAGTGTATAAACAGAGCGAGCCCTGCTTCTATCTATGGATTTATATAGTGTATAAACAGAGCGAGCCCTGCTTCTATCTATGGATTTATATAGTGTACAAACAGAGCGAGCCCTGCTTCTATCTATCTATGGATTTATATAGTGTATAAACAGAGCGAGCCCTGCTTCTATCTATGGATTTATATAGTGTATAAACAGAGCGAGCCCTGCTTCTATCCATCTATGGATTTATATAGTGTATAAACAGAGCGAGTCCTGCTTCTATCTATCTATGGATTTATATAGTGTATAAACAGAGCAAGCCCTGCTTCTATCTATGGATTTATATAGTGTATAAACAGAGCGAGCCCTGCTTCTATCTATCTATGGGTTTATATAGTGTATAAACAGAGCGAGCCCTGCTTCTATCTATCTATGGATTTATATAGTGTATAAACAGAGCGAGCCCTGCTTCTATCTATGGATTTATATAGTGTATAAACAGAGCGAGCCCTGCTTCTATCTATCTATGGGTTTATATAGTGTATAAACAGAGCGAGCCCTGCTTCTATCTATCTATGGGTTTATATAGTGTATAAACAGAGCGAGCCCTGCTTCTATCTATCTATGGATTTATATAGTGTATAAACCGAGCGAGTCCTGCTTCTATCCATCTATGGATTTATATAGTGTATAAACAGAGCGAGCCCTGCTTCTATCTATGGATTTATATAGTGTATAAACAGAGCGAGTCCTGCTTCTATCTATGGATTTATATAGTGTATAAACAGAGCGAGCCCTGCTTCTATCTATCTATGGATTTATATAGTGTATAAACAGAGCGAGCCCTGCTTCTATCTATGGATTTATATAGTGTATAAACAGAGCGAGCCCTGCTTCTATCTATGGATTTATATAGTGTATAAACAGAGCGAGCCCTGCTTCTATCTATGGATTTATATAGTGTATAAACAGAGCGAGCCCTGCTTCTATCTATCTATGGATTTATATAGTGTATAAACAGAGCGAGCCCTGCTTCTGAATATCTATGGATTTATATAGTGTAGAAACAGAGCGAGCCCTGCTTCTATCTATCTATGGATTTATATAGTGTAGAAACAGAGCGAGCCCTGCTTCTATCTATGGATTTATATAATGTATAAACAGAGCGAGCCCTGATTCTATCTATCTATGGATTTATATAGTGTATAAACAGAGCGAGCCCTGCTTCTATCTATCTATGGATTTATATAGTGTATAAACAGAGTGAGCCCTGCTTCTATCTATGGATTTATATAGTGTATAAACAGAGCGAGCCCTGCTTCTATCTATGGATTTATATAGTGTATAAACAGAGCGAGTCCTGCTTCTATCTATCTATGGATTTATATAGTGTATAAACAGAGCGAGTCCTGCTTCTATCTATCTATCTATGGATTTATATAGTGTATAAACAGAGCGAGCCCTGCTTCCAACCAACTATGGATTTCTATAGTGTATAAACAGAGCGAGTCCTGCTTCTATCTATGGATTTATATAGTGTATAAACAGAGCGAGCCCTGCTTCTATCTATGGATTTATATAGTGTATAAACAGAGCAAGTCCTGCTTCTATCTATCTATGGATTTATATAGCGTATAAACAGAGCGGGTCCTGCTTCTATCTATCTATGGATTTATATAGTGTATAAACAGAGCGAGCCCTGCTTCTATCTATGGATTTATATAGTGTATAAACAGAGCGAGCCCTGCTTCTATCTATCTATGGATTTATATAGTGTATACACATAGCGAGCCCTGCTTCTATCTATGGATTTATATAGTGTATAAACAGAGTGAGCCCTGCTACTATCTATCTATGGATTTATATTGTGTATAAACAGAGCGAGTCCTGCTTCTATCTATCTATCTATGGATTTATATAGTGTATAAACAGAGCGAGCCCTGCTTCTATCTATGGATTTATATAGTGTATAAACAGAGCGAGTCCTGCTTCTATCCATCTATGGATTTATATAGTGTATAAACAGAGCGAGCCCTGCTTCTATCTATCTATGGATTTATATAGTGTATAAACAGAGCGAGCCCTGCTTCTATCTATCTATGGATTTATATAGTGTATAAACAGAGCGAGCCCTGCTTCTATCTATCTATCTATGGGTTTATATAGTGTATAAACAGAGTGAGCCCTGCTTCTATCTATGGATTTATATAGTGTATAAACAGAGTGAGCCCTGCTTCTATCTATCTATGGATTTATATAGTGTATAAACAGTGCGAGTCCTGCTTCTATCTATCTATCTATGGATTTATATAGTGTATAAACAGAGCGAGTCCTGCTTCTATCTATCTATGGATTTATATAGTGTATAAACAGAGCGAGCCCTGCTTCTATCTATCTATCTATGGGTTTATATAGTGTATAAACAGAGTGAGCCCTGCTTCTATCTATGGATTTATATAGTGTATAAACAGAGTGAGCCCTGCTTCTATCTATCTATGGATTTATATAGTGTATAAACAGAGCGGGACGTGCTTCTATCTATCTATGGATTTATATAGTGTATAAACAGAGCGAGCCCTGCTTCTATCTATCTATGGATTTATATAGTGTATAAACAGAGCGAGCCCTGCTTCTATCTATCTATGGATTTGTATAGTGTATAAACAGAGCGAGCCCTGCTTCTATCTATGGATTTATATAGTGTATAAGCAGAGCGAGCAATGCTATTGCAATGAGCCCTACTACAGAGCTTTGCTTTCACTCCCACTGAACCATTAACCATGCTCTCAAGTTAAGGAGCATTATCTCCACAACCCTCTCCACCTTTTCAAACAGTTTCCTTACAAATTACTGCCCCCAAGTGTCTGCAAAATATTTTGATACCCATCTATGGTTTGATATCCCTCATCGGGATCCCATATCACCAATTTGATTTAGATCATTACTATAATTGTCAACGGACTTATTTTATTAATTTGATACCCAGCAGAGCGAGAGGAACTCCAACCCGTAACCTTTTGTGTCACTTTACCCCACTCCCTCTAGCATGTAAGCTCAACCCTGTGCTTCCAACTTTGTTAGTCTCCACCCATTAAACAGCGCTGTGGAATTTGTTGGCGCTATTGAAATAATAATAATAATAATAGGCTGATGAGTGCAGCATTAAGTTTTGAAGACCATTGGCTTAAACCACATGCCTGGTCTCAGTACGTCCACAGGAAAATAACTAGAAGCGGTGGGCTAAATGGTATATGGAATCCAAAAAGGGGGGGATATACAGTTGCTTATTGCAAATGTTTTAACAATAGACTTAGCAATATATTTCTATGTGCAAAGTGACCGTAAATTGCAATAATCAGTGTGCAGCAACAATAAAAAGACTTGTAAACAAACAATAATCAATATGTTGCTTACACTGCAGTACACGTTTAATTTATAGGCACCTACGGCCAGAAGAGACAGATTATTACCATATTAATTGCAGATATTTTCCTAACATTTTTAAACATACCAAGCCCAGCATAGAACTCAGAGCTCCATCAGCTGTTCCATGGCCATTTGAAACAGGTAGCCTTCTGGAAGACTTGGGGCCCCTCCCACTCACCCCATGCTTATTTCTACATTTATAGATAGTCTCCCACACAACTTTCAACCTCTTGAAATTGACAGGTGCAAACACTGATCATCACACCCTTCCAATCTTTTAACTCTATAGAACACATACCCTCTCTCCCTACAGATAGATATCTCACACCAATACTATATACTTTTTGTTTAATTTTTGTTTTTCACAATTTGTTTCATTTTCAACTACACACCTCATACCACTAACATGAATCCAAATATAACCATACTGATATTCTTAATAACCCTTTTTTCAATTCAATTTTGTTCACACCACTACCAGCATAAGCATACACCTCAAACTCGAACACAAATTATCATACACCATGGCATGCTTTGTTCATGTAACTTATCTGCTGGGTGCTGGTGGAGAGTTCTAAAAAATAGCCCTCCTATCCCCACCTCACATAATTATAAAGTATCCCATTCACTATGTGCCCAAACAAAAATGATGTCCAAATTCCTATTCCTTATGTTACTTGCCCTTGCAAATGATGTGGAGTCTAACCCTGGTCCCCCAGCTAATTCTAGTCCTAATCTCCCCACTAAAAAAGGCCTCTCTTTTGTGCACTGCAACATCTGTAGCTTACTCCCTAAACTGGATGCACTGCAAGCCTGGTGTTCCCATTACAAACCAAAAATCATTGTGCTCTCAGAATCTTGGTTAACGACTAAAATACCAGACACTGCCATTGCAATACCGGGGTATTCATGTTTTAGAAATGACAGAGCAAAGAGAGGAGGAGGCATTGTTATTTATGTTGACAATTCCATAAAGTTTACCCCTTTACAAAACCTTAGTCCTCGTGCCACCTTTGATTTCCTCTCTGGCACAATTGAGATCCCGTGCAGTAATTCAATCATTGTTGCTGGAATCTACCGCCCACCTAGCTCCCCTGTGCATTCCCTTTCTGACATAGCCCATCTCCTTAGTGAAACCATAGCTCAAAACCCAAAAAAGTGAACTGTTGGTCTTTGGAGATTTTAATATTAATTGGCTGAATCCTAAAAATAATAGTTCTTGCTCGCTGTTTAAGACTTTGCAGCTAACACAATTAATCTCCTCCCCAACTCGCATAAACATTAAAAGCCTTAACCATACCCTGCTAGATTGGATTCTCTCCACTTCTCCTGATAGAATCAAGGAGGCCGGTGTTCTCCCAAACACATTCAGTGATCACTGTTTAGTGTACTGTGTGCGCAAAATTAAGGCTATTAAATCCTCTCCCAAGGTTAAAATAACAAGGTCCTTCAAAAAATTTAATCTTGAATCCTTTCTAAAGGACATCAAGAACCTCCCATGGCACAGATTAAACATTATCCCGGATCTAGACTGTGCTGTTGAATTCTTTCAGTCTGAACTCCTACAAATTTGGAATCTGCATGCTCCGCTGCGTAAGGTCAGGGTAAAAGGAGCGCATATGAACTGTATCACAGCTGCCCTCATCAAAATGTACCAGTTTCGGGATTCTTTGTGGTCAAAGTTTAAGCGTACCGGCTCTATGAATGATCACTGTGCATATAGACAATGGTGAAATATATGCACAAAACAAACAAAATTGGCCAAGGCCCAATATTTCTATGAAAATCTGAACAATAACATCTCAAACCCTAGAAACTTTTGGAAAGTCATAAATAAACTACAAACTCCCCCAATCCACTCCCAACCCTCCACTGTCAAAGTGGATAACCAAACCCTGCAACTTCCCTTAGATGTAGCAAATGCCTTTAACAATTATTTTGTCAGATGCTCCACTGCCCTGATTGCCAAGCTAATAAATGGCACGCATCCTGACACTACAAATGTGGATCAGGTCTCACTAAATTTGCAAACGCCCAATATAGACAAGTTCATTTTTAGACCTGTACCTGTTAGTGTCATTAAAAAAACATCTTAATAATCTAAAAATGAAAAACCAGTCCGGACCTGACCAAATCCCAGCAATGCTGTTGAAGCTCAGTGAGCCGGCAATTGCTAAACCCGTTGCAACTCTAATTAATGAATCCTTGGTGTCTGGCTACATACTCAAACTTTGGAAGACTGCGAGAGTAGTGCCTATCCATAAAAGTGGAGACACTACCTTGGTTTCTAACTATCGCCCTATATCATTGCTCCCGGTATTGTCAAAAATCTTAGAAAAATGTGTCCATACGCAACTATGTGAGTATTACCAACAATCAAACTATCTGACCCCTGATCAATCGGACTTTCGCCAGAATCACTCCACTACAACTGCCCTCTTAAAAGTTTGCAATGACATTCAAACTGGCATGGAACAAGGAGACCTAACTGGAGCTATTTTCCTTGATTTTGCCAAGGCCTTTGACATGGTAGACCACGACATTCTACTGCACAAACTCAGGTATTGGTGATTGTCTGCTAACCTGGTTTCGATCGTTTGTATCGGATCGCTCGCAATATGTGTCCATTTCTGACAGGGACTCCCTCCCTCTCCCAGTCACGTGTGGTGTTCCCCAAGGTTCCATTCTCGGCCCCCTACTATTTTCATTATTTATAAATGATCTGCCTAATGTCTGCAAATCCTCAAATGTACACATGTACGCAGATGACACTAATCTATGCGAGCAATTCCGATCTACCGCAGCTTGAGGCTGTGCTTCAAGACCAGTTTACAGAGGTAGAAAAGTGGATCGCAAAAAAGAAACTGTTCCTGAACACTGACAAAACTGTCACAATGATCTTTGGAACAGTACCTAAATTACACAAATTACACAATTCTCACCTATCCATCAAAACAATTTCAAATGGCACACTGACCGCAGTCCACTCTTTCAAATACTTGGGTATGATGTTAGACCCCAATCTATCTTTTGGCCTGCACATAGAAAAACTTGCATCTAAACTTTATCCAAAACTAGGTTCCCTGTACAGAAACAAATCCTGCCTAAGCCCTTCAGTAAAGGAAAAGATTGTACAGCAAATGCCGATGCCAATCATTGATTATGGGGATGTAGTATATGCATCTGCATCGCAATCACACATTAATAAACTCAACACATTGTATAACTCGTTCTGCCGATTTGTGCTACAATGTAATTACAGGACCCACCATTGTGACATGCTAAAAGAACTAAACTGGCTGTCGCTGGAATCCAGACGCACCCTTCATCTTTCTAGCCTTGTGTTTAAGAGCTTTCTGGGAAACTCCCACCCTACCTGAACGCAATGCTTTCCCCGGCTGTTCCCACTTCCTACAACCTCCGATCCAGTACCGGCACTTTACTTAGTCTACCCCAATACAAAAAGAAAGCAGCCCGATCCTCCTTCTCCTACAGAGCACCGCATTTGTGGAACGACCTCCCGCATACTTTAAAATCTTCCCTAAGCTTAAAGTCCTTTAAGAGATCCTTCTCTACATACCTCAAAACAGAATGCACCCGTCATGGTTGATTATATATTGCCTACCTGTTCTCTGTTAAATGTTGTATATATTGTATATTAATTTTGTATTTTATTGTACACTAACTGTATCAATGCAATGATTTGTGGACCCAGGACATACTTGAAAACGAGAGAAATCTCAATGTATCCTGGTAAAATATTTTATAAATAAATAAATAATAACAGAGAGATGGTGGAAATGCCACAATGCGGTCTTGCATTATAAAGGGTGCTCATGTCCAATTGCTTGATCTTCTGGAAGCAATTTGCCTAAAAGTTAGAGGGACACTGTAGTCACCAAAACAACTTTAGCTTAATGAAGCAGTTTTGGTCTATAGCTAGTGCCCCTGCAGTCTCGCTGCTCAATTCACTGCCATTTAGGAGTTAGATCTATTTGTTTAAACAGCACCAGTAACACCTCACCTGGGTGAGTCCTAGAGCCTCCATGCAAAAAAAAAAAAAAAAAAAGGTTCATTTTTCAATCAGCTCTTACAACAGAGCATGTTGACTTTTAAAGCTATTGTAACAAATGCCCATAAAAAATAGAAAGAAATGGGATTTGTGTGAAAATGGGTGTAAAAGGGAATAAACACCACCTCCACACTGATCCCATGCACCAGGAGGGCACTCCAGCAATGCCCAAAGGGCAACAGAAACAAAAATTCACAAACTGAATATAATGCTAAATAAAAGATATATAGAATTTCTCACACACTCATGGATAGTGTCCACATACAGTGTCAATTCAAAAAGTGATTGTGATAAAAAGTGAAATGACTTCCCTTAGCAATATAGGATATGCCCGAAGATTTCCTCCTATCTTCAATTCAACATGTGTATGGTATAGGGCTATTCCAAGCTAGGGAAATAAGAAATATATGGCATAGTGCAATACTGTATATACTATAATTGGATATATGGGCAAGTGACAAATACTCACTCACACTTTGACATCCCAAGAAGTGCCTTCAGAAATATACTTGGTGTGTCTTCTTTACTTCAAATACTTGGTAAATGTGAATCTCACATAAAAAACAAAGTGCAAAAAAATTGATTGGATGACTGTATGAGTAAAGAGTAAAAAAAGCATTTATTACTTACATCAAAGTAAATAAAAGCAGGTAAATCAGTCCAACGCGTTTCTTCCCTGTTAGGGACTTCCTCAGGGACAATCTTTAACAAAGATGATGAATAAAAATACATACAAACATCCCCTAATATATACCACCCCCAATCAGTCCCAATGATGGTTCTGCAGATCATTCCATTTCTCTTCAGCTGTTTTCAATTCAAATTTGAGTTACTTCCGGGTTTCGGGTGTCCTGTGTGGTCACGTGACGTGCGTGATGACGCTATGCGTTCCACCTTCGTTTCGGCTGTCACTCATAATGACAGGCTGAGATGTTGAAAAAAGTCCAAAAAAGACTGTTTCTGAATAGAAATACAATTGGGGGGAGTGTGCAAAAGGGAATGGCAAAGAGGATAAAGAGATATTGCAAATTTAAAGGTTTTTTGCATAATCTTTATTTATAAAAGACAAAACAGGTTAAAGAGATATTACTGATTTAAAGATTTTTTTAAATCAACTTTATTTATAAAAGACAAAACAAACACACCAGTAACCTGTGTTTCTTACATTGATATATTTATATGTCAGTGTGCATGAATGCCTAACTCCACACTGCATAATGTAATATACTTGCTACACTGCCCCTGCGGAAAGCAATACGTGGGACGCATGTGTAGAAAACTTAAAGAACGAATCCTGGAACATAAAAATAATATTAGAAAACAATATGATAAACACTCAGTTCCCATGCATTGTAACTCATGTCCTAATTTTAGTTGGAAACATTTCCACTATATAGGTTTAGAAACCATTAATAATCATTGGAGGGGTGGCAATCTCATTAAAAGATTGGATCAATATATTAAAAACCCTTCAACCAGGAGGACTAAATGCATATTATAGATATAGATCTGTGGTGCTTCTTAGAGTAATCCTTTTTTCCTCTGCTCTCTATGGGTGGTGTATATTGTCATATATCCCTCTGTATGCGTTTTGGTATTGAACAAGCCAAGAATCTATTCTACTTTTTCCCACCATCGAATATAGAGGAACGTTTCCTCTCAAACTCATAAATACTTGGTCTTCCAGTGGCATTAGATATTCCTTCATTTTAAAATTACAGATTTTTTGTTGAAGGTAGAAAATCTACCATGTTTTATTATTACACATCTTTTATTATCATTATTTTTATATACATTTATGGCATATCTTGGCTTGTGCATATTACATTATGCAGTGTGCATGCTGCCTTATGCAGTGTGGAGTTAGGCATTCATGCACACTGACATATAAATATATCAATGTAAGAAACACAGGTTACTGGTGTGTTTGTTTTGTCTTTTAGAAATAAAGTTGATTTAAAAAAATCTTTAAATCAGTAATATCTCTTTAACCTGTTTTGTCTTTTATAAATAAAGATTATGCAAAAAACCTTTAAATTCGCAATATCTCTTTATCCTCTTTGCCATTCCCATTTGCACACTCCCCCCAATTGTATTTCTATTCAGAAACAGTCTTTTTTGGACTTTTTTCAACATCTCAGCCTGTCATTATGAGTGACAGCCGAAACGAAGGTGGAACGCATAGCGTCATCACGCACGTCACGTGACCACACAGGACACCCGAAACCCGGAAGTAACTCAAATTTGAATTGAAAACAGCTGAAGAGAAATGGAATGATCTGCAGAACCATCATTGGGACTGATTGGGGGTGGTATATATTAGGGGATGTTTGTATGTATTTTTATTCATCATCTTTGTTAAAGATTGTCCCTGAGGAAGTCCCTAACAGGGAAGAAACGCGTTGGACTGATTTACCTGCTTTTATTTACTTTGATGTAAGTAATAAATGCTTTTTTTACTCTTTACTCATACAGTCATCCAATCAATTTTTTTGCACTTTGTTTTTTATGTGAGATTCACATTTACCAAGTATTTGAAGTAAAGAAGACACACCAAGTATATTTCTGAAGGCACTTCTTGGGATGTCAAAGTGTGAGTGAGTATTTGTCACTTGCCCATATATCAAATGAATATAATGCTGACTGGAGATAAAGATGTAGGCACCAAAGCACCCAGTGGTATGGAACAATGTAACCCTCTGATGTAGGCACCAAAGCACCCAGTGGTATGGAACAATGTAACCCTCTGATGTAGGCACCAAAGCACCCAGTGGTATGGAACAATGTAACCCTCTGATGTAGGCACCAAAGCACCCAGTGGTATGGAACAATGTAACCCTCTGATGTAGGCACCAAAGCACCCAGTGGTATGGAACAATGTAACCCTCTGATGTAGGCACCAAAGCACCCAGTGGTATGGAACAATGTAACCCTCTGATGTAGGCACCAAAGCACCCAGTGGTATGGAACAATGTAACCCTCTGATGTAGGCACCAAAGCACCCAGTGGTATGGAACAATGTAACCCTCTGATGTAGGCACCAAAGCACCCAGTGGTATGGAACAATGTAACCCTCTGATGTAGGCACCAAAGCACCCAGTGGTATGGAACAATGTAACCCTCTGATGTAGGCACCAAAGCACCCAGTGGTATGGAACAATGTAACCCTCTGATGTAGGCACCAAAGCACCCAGTGGCATGGAACAATGTAACCCTCTGATGTAGGCACCAAAGCACCCAGTGGTATGGAACAATGTAACCCTCTGATGTAGGCACCAAAGCACCCAGTGGTATGGAACAATGTAACCCTCTGATGTAGGCACCAAAGCACCCAGTGGTATGGAACAATGTAACCCTCTGATGTAGGCACCAAAGCACCCAGTGGTATGGAACAATGTAACCCTCTGATGTAGGCACCAAAGCATCCAGTGGTATGGAACAATGTAACCCTCTGATGTAGGCACCAAAGCACCCAGTGGTATGGAACAATGTAACCCTCTGATGTAGGCACCAAAGCACCCAGTGGTATGGAACAATGTAACCCTCTGATGTAGGCACCAAAGCACCCAGTGGTATGGAACAATGTAACCCTCTGATGTAGGCACCAAAGCACCCAGTGGTATGGAACAATGTAACCCTCTGATGTAGGCACCAAAGCACCCAGTGGTATGGAACAATGTAACCCTCTGATGTAGGCACCAAAGCACCCAGTGGTATGGAACAATGTAACCCTCTGATGTAGGCACCAAAGCACCCAGTGGTATGGAACAATGTAACCCTCTGATGTAGGCACCAAAGCACCCAGTGGTATAGAACAATGTAACCCTCTGATGTAGGCACCAAAGCACCCAGTGGTATGGAACAATGTAACCCTCTGATGTAGGCACCAAAGCACCCAGTGGCATGGAACAATGTAACCCTCTGATGTAGGCACCAAAGCACCCAGTGGTATGGAACAATGTAACCCTCTGATGTAGGCACCAAAGCACCCAGTGGTATGGAACAATGTAACCCTCTGATGTAGGCACCAAAGCACCCAGTGGCATGGAACAATGTAACCCTCTGATGTAGGCACCAAAGCACCCAGTGGCATGGAACAATGTAACCCTCTGGTTACATTCTTCCATACCACTGGATGCTTTGGTGCCTACATCTTTATCTCCAGTCAGCATTATGGTAACAAATGCCCTGTTCGTTTGGATTACAATTTTGTTACGGTTTGAACTCTTGTTGCATACGAATACCGCATACGAATTTAAAAACGAACAAACTACACCCAATTTGTTCGTATACCGAACGTTAGACCACCCAAGCCAGTCGTGTGCTGCCAATTCACTCATGTGACTCTATGCCAAACCACAACCGTAACGTTCTAAGTGGTTCACTGGGTGGCCGTCGATTTGAATGCACAAACACGTGGCGGCTTCTTGTTTTGTCGAACACGTCCAGCGGGATTTGGTCATCGAGTGTCTAGAACTATTTTCGGACACTCCATCTCCCGAACACCGCTGAGACTTCCAGGACCACTTAGATTTGTGATAATTTATCCGAAGAAGGCGGCATTCGGTAGAAATAACATGTGAATGAAGCAGCACACGACCACCACACGCACGAACATTTATGGGAACTGTTCAAAATTTTTCAATGCACGAAAGAGACCGGCCACACCAGCTGAATTCAGAACTATTTTGGGCAGTAGCCTCGTGTGCGGCAGGGCAGAAATGGAACTTCCATCTAAATCCTGAACCGATTCGTATTATTTTTTTTTTTAACATGTTGTTCCCCTGACTATGTGCCATCAGAAAATATATGTTTTATGGGGTTTGGATATGGTTTTAGGGTATTTCTGAAAATGGGTAAAACATGTAATTTATTTGTTTTGAGATAATTGAGTTGATACAGTTATTAACTCAATTATCTCCCAAGCAGAGGGGAATTAATTGTGTAATGAATGGGAGTGTTTCATTATGTGACTTTATGTTTATTGGCTGTTCACTGTATTTCCCTGTGCCCAACAAGGTCCACCTGGGTGGCAACTTGTTGGAAAAGTTGCACAAAAGGCCAGCCTGGCCCCATTGAAAATTAGTTCTGCTTAACCCTCAACACGTAGCCTTGTCTCGTGCTTGTAGGGAACCTGCTACACAGCTAATCACTAGCTCTCGTAAGAGCTCTACTATACCTTCAACTGCTGGTTCGGCTGAGATGACATCTGGAGGGAAAAGGACATCTCTATTGGCATACACCCCTCTGATACTCAGGGTGGCCGTTACAGCTATCTCTTGCTCCATTAATGGAACACTACAACTTTAGGAACACAAACATTTATGTCTGGGGGTTATAGTGATCTGCTCCATATTTAGATTCAGGAGACCCCCTAAATAGTTAAGCAGGAAATTCTTACATGCCTTTTATCCAGTGCCTTAAAGGGACACTATAGTCACCAGAACAACTACAGCTTATTGTATTTGTTCTGGTGAGTAGAATCCTTCCCTTCAGGCTTTTTGCTGTAAACACTGTCTTTCCAGAAAAAATGCAGTGTTTACATTACAGCCTAAGGATTCCTCCACTGGCCACTCCTCAGGTGGCTGTTAGTTGTGCTTCCTGGGGCAGTGCTGCACAGTGTGACTGACATTCAGTGTCTCCACCCTCCGCATGGAGACACTGAACTTTCCTCATAGAGATGCATTGATTCAATTTATCTCTATGTGGAGATGCTGATTGGCCAGGGCTGTGTTTGTACTGGCTCTGCCCCTGATCTGCCTCCTATGGGGACGCATTTTGATTGACTCATACCACCACTTCTGATGAGGTCAGAGGTCAGATGCAGTTCAGGGGCAGTGGCTCCAAACTGGAATAAAAGTTAGATTTCACTATATTTACGGGGCAAGAGAGGGCCAAGGGGGCTAGATGGTGGTTTTAACCCTATAGGGTCAGGAATGCATGTTTGCGTTCCTGACCCTATAGTGTTTCTTTAAGGGAGCAGTAGCACTGAGACACTTAGTCTGAGATCACATCATCCAGCAGGCGTCAGTCCCTCTGCGTCTCGTCAAATCCAATGCTTTACATAAAAACACTGGAAAAAAGTAGCTCACGCATGGCGCGTGCCGCGCACATCCAATTAAAAGCTTCTAATAGGAAAGCATTAATTCCAAGGTTTTCTGAAGATGGGGCAAAGGGTCCCGGGGAAAGGGACAAGGGGCTGGGAAAGTGAGCCAAGGTACCAGAGGCAAGGATCAGGGAAAGCAGGGCAAGGGGCAGTTGTGACCTGTAAATGTTTAACTAAACAATTAGCTGGCGTGCAAGTGCATTCAATGTTTGTTTTGTAGTCTCCTTGAATGCAGCCCCCCATATTGGTCCTACATATTCCAACCACCCAACACAAAAACGTTAGCTAGTAATGAATGAAGGACAATGAAAGGAAGGTTACATACGACATGGCTCTCACCTGAGCGCAGGTTGGTCATGGTGGCAGGATATTCCAGACTATTGGGGTTGTGGGTGGTGACTCCAATCTCTATAGACCCTGACCATTTATCAACCAACTTGTCAATCCGTATCTGTGAAGATATAATAATTAGGTGAATGGCAAAAGACTTTACAAATTTAACAAGGTGTTCTTTATCTCACTGTCTCTCTGGCTGCCCGTCTCCCATTCATCTCACTGGCTGCCCGTCTCCCATTCATCTCACTGGCTGCCCGTCTCCCATTCATCTCACTGGCTGCCCGTCTCCCATTCATCTCACTGGCTGCCCGTCTCCCATTCATCTCACTGGCTGCCCGTCTCCCATTCATCTCACTGGCTGCCCGTCTCCCATTCATCTCACTGGCTGCCCGTCTCCCATTCATCTCACTGGCTGCCCGTCTCCCATTCATCTCACTGGCTGCCCGTCTCCCATTCATCTCACTGGCTGCCCGTCTCCCATTCATCTCACTGGCTGCCCGTCTCCCATTCATCTCACTGGCTGCCCGGTCTCCCATTCATCTCACTGGCTGCCCGGTCTCCCATTCATCTCACTGGCTGCCCGTCTCCCATTAGCTGCCGGTCTCCCATTAGCTGCCGGTCTCCCATTAGCTGCCGGTCTCCCATTAGCTGCCGGTCTCCCATTAGCTGCCGGTCTCCCATTAGCTGCCGGTCTCCCATTAGCTGCCGGTCTCCCATTAGCTGCCGGTCTCCCATTAGCTGCCGGTCTCCCATTAGCTGCCGGTCTCCCATTAGCTGCCGGTCTCCCATTAGCTGCCGGTCTCCCATTAGCTGCCGGTCTCCCATTAGCTGCCGGTCTCCCATTAGCTGCCGGTCTCCCATTAGCTGCCGGTCTCCCATTAGCTGCCGGTCTCCCATTAGCTGCCGGTCTCCCATTAGCTGCCGGTCTCCCATTAGCTGCCGGTCTCCCATTAGCTGCCGGTCTCCCATTAGCTGCCGGTCTCTTTCATTTCCCAATCTATAATGAGATCCCAGGCTCCTCCATTCCACATCTTCCTAAATACCTTCTATTCTTTCTAAATATACAAAGTGAAAATGTTTACTCACCGTAAATTATTTTTTTCTTTATATGGTGGAAGCACGTATGGGTTGTGCTTCCTAATTCGGACAAGCATCTGCAAGATAGGAAGAAATGTCCCTCCCCCTTTACCCTATAAAGGGCTTCCCCAGCAAACCCACCTAAGTTGTAGCAAGAATAAACACCCACGCCATACATCGCAAACAAGATTTGTAATTCAGAAGGAGGGAGATTTGTACTGCCACCATATTAAGAAAAAAATTATTCACGGTGAGTAAAAATTTCATTTTTTTCTGACATATGATGGCAGTACGTATGGGATACAGCAAGATCCCCAATCGGGTGGGCTTTATGCCTCAACAGTTTGTAGTAAGTACCTTATGCCCTAATGCAATTTTAGAGGAAGAGAGTACCTCTAGCCTGAAATGCCTGACAAAGGTGCTAAAAGATGACCAAGAAGCAGTCTGGTCGATTTCTTCGGGTGAAGCAATAGCTTTCTCTGCCCATAACGTGGCCATTGCTTTTGTGGAATGTGCTGTGAGAGAAATTGGCATAAGAAAACTACTGAAGCGCAAGCCAATTTGATAGACCAAACAAAGAGAAATAGAATTACGAAAGGCTTCCTTCTAATTAAACTTTACTTAGAAGATGACAACGGGTGATCTGGTTCACTGTATTCGCTGATCTTGATAGGTAAACCTGTATTGCCCTTTTTAACCTCTAGTATATGCCATCTTTGTTCCAGCAGGGAGGTGACATTGTTGTAGTAGGATGAGCAGATAAACGGTTCTAAAGGATAACTCTGGAAGAATTAAATGATGAAACACTACTTTACCCTGACGGAATATACTAAATTCCACTGAAGAAGAAAAAGCCCGAAAGCTCGACTACTCTCTTGGCAGAGGTAATGGCCACTAAGAATGCTGTTTCAGCTTTAGAATCTTAAAGAGGAACCACCTCCAAGATTGAAAAACTTCCTGGGTGGCCTAAGAAGCCTATTGCATAAAATAAACTTCCAACTAGTATATACAAAGACCAATCCTTTCCCAGAAAGAACTTACAGAATACAATTTGGTCTTAAAGTGGAAACGCCCAACCTGTGGAAATCTCATGAAGGAAGTGTAAATCTGAACCATTGGACAAATGAACTAGAAGACAATGATGTTCCTTACAGTAATGTAGAAACTCTACCCAACTCCTCATGTAAAAGTTAGAGGCGGAGCGACTAGTAGATTGGATTCTGCCTTATGAAGACTCAGAAGATGAAGGATCCACCATGCAGTTGCCTTGCCATCAATATGAACCCATTAAACACTTCCAGTAGCCCATCCTGTCATCTAAAAGTGTTTTTGAGATAGGGAGATCCCAAAACCTGGAAATCATCTCCATAGAAACATAGAATGTGACGGCAGATAAGAACCATTCGGCCCATCTAGTCTGCCCAATTTTCTAAATACTTTCATTAGTCCCTGGCCTTATCTTATAGTTAGGATAGCCTTATGCCTATCCCACGCATGCTTAAACTCCTTTACTGTGTTAACCTCTACCACTTCAGCTGGAAGGCTATTCCATGCATCCACTACCCTCTCAGTAAAGTAATACTTCCTGATATTATTTTTAAACCTTTGTCCCTCTAATTTAAGACTATGTCCTCTTGTTGTGGTAGTTTTTCTTCTTTTAAATATAGTCTCCTCCTTTACTGTGTTGATTCCCTTTATGTATTTAAATGTTTCTATCATATCCCCCCTGTCTCGTCTTTCTTCCAAGCTATACATGTTAAGATCCTTTACCTTTCCTGGTAAGTTTTATCCTGCAATCCATGAACCAGTTTAGTAGCCCTTCTTTGAACTCTCTCTAAGGTATCAATATCCTTCTGAAGATAGGGTCTCCAGTACTGTGTACAGTACTCCAAGTGAGGTCTCACCAGTGTTCTGTACAATGGCATGAGCACTTCCCTCTTTCTACTGCTAATACCTCTCCCTATACAACCAAGCATTCTGCTAGCATTTCCTGCTGCTCTATTACATTGTCTGCCTACCTTTAAGTCCTCAGAAATAATCACCCCTAAATCCCTTTCCTCAGATGTTGAGGTTAGGACTCTATCAAATATTCTGTACTCTGCCCTTGGGTTTTTACGTCCAAGATGCATTATCTTGCACTTATCCACATTAAATGTCAGTTGCCACAACTCTGACCATTTTTCTAGTTTACCTAAATAATTTTCCATTTGGCTTATCCCTCCTGGAACATCAACCCTGTTACATATCTTAGTATCATCCGCAAAAAGACACCTTACCATCAAGACCTTCTGCAATATCACTAATAAAAATATTAAAGAGAATGGGTCCAAGTACAGATCCCTGAGGTACCCCACTGGTGACAAGCCCAAGCTTCGAATATACTCCATTGACTACAACCCTCTGTTGCCTGTCACTCAGCCACTGCCTTACCCATTCAACAATATTGGAATCCAAACTCAAAGATTGTAGTTTATTGATAAGCCTTCTATGTGCAACAGTGTCAAAAGCCTAACGGAAATCTAGGTAAGCAATGTCTACTGCACCACCCTGATCTATAATTTTAGTTACCCAATCAAAAAAATCAATAAGATTAGTTTGACATGATCTCCCTGAAGTAAACCCATGTTGTCCATCAGGGCTGAAAACCAGCTAGTGTTTGGTCAGTACGGAAAGATTGACAGAACCACTGCTCTGTCCGTTCATCTCTTGTGAAGAAGTCTTGGGGTCAGTCTATAGGGAAAAAAAAACGCAAGCCCGGAGAAATGTCCTGTACAGGGAGGCAAACCTGGGAATCTTAATGTTCTCCCTCCTTGCCATAAGGTCTATCCGGGCCCTCCAAATCTCCCTTTAGAATGGTGAGCATCATAGGATCTATAGACATTCTCTTGATCCCACTCCCTCATACTGGGGTTGTAGGTGACCTCCTAGAGATCCTGAGCCCAGTACACAGTTTGGTACACAGTTGAAACAGACTTTGCCACTGGCACCACCCTGTCTGTCCTAATAAGTCTCTCTATTAAGTCTCTCTATTAAATCAAGATCTGAATCGGCGAGGGGAGTGAAGAACTGACTTACGAGCTCTGAAATTAGTTGACCAATTTCTTTGGACCAAGAATGCTGGCACATTAGAGAATTTAGAGGTGAGCCCCAGCCTTATGAAGGGAGTCAAATCTGCTGGGGAATTTAACCTGTGACCCCCAAGGGTTGAACCAAGCATTAGCCCACTGAGCTATCTACACTTCGTATAGAAATGTAGGATTCTGCCTCCAACCTTCCTGGCATCAGAAATTCCTAGTCATGTCGGACCTGGTTCTACAACCAGGTAAAAACTACTTGTCTTGAGGCAGAGCTTTTTTAACAAAGGTTATAAGATATCCATTTTCGGGGGCGGGGCCAAGCTGAAAAGCTGAGAAGTCGCAGAAAAGCTGGGCTCCTGCTGTATTTGCCAATTTCGGGTTAAAAACTTACTAAATTGAAGCCTAAAGAATCAGAGATAGGCCACCTACAACAGGGGTGACCCGGCAGCAAACCTGAAACCCTTATTGAGTGCCCGACGGATCAGACACCCAGAACGGAAAGCCGCGGCCTGCGGGGGATGGGAACGGGGAGAGGCGGCCGCTCTCCTCGCCCAGACACTGGAGGCACGGCCCAACAGATGCCCTGCTCCCCCCCAGAACGGCGGGGGTTATCCCGGTTGAACGCAAAGAAGCAACCTACCCACCATTGCGCCAGCTGAGAGTCATGGCGAGCAGCGGAGCAACATGAAACGAGACAACATGGCCGCCGCCACGTGCACCTGGCCCTCACGGAATGTGGCGCTTGAAGCTAAACTGGACGAGCTGTTCGCCAAGTTCTGGGCGAAGCTGGCGTCCAGGGAGCAACTGGCAGGCACAAACATACCTGCAAAGCAGCGGACACTCACCCGCACAGAGCCGGCACCACCACGAGCTCCTAGCGACACACAGGGTGAGCCACAGCCAGCAGACACGTGGAGTCTATGGGCCAAAGCGACAGCAACTGCCAACAACAGTGACAAACCACAAAACCCACCCGGCGAACTCTACTCAACGCCCAGAGCTCACACTGATGACGCTGAGGAGATAGCACACCATCACAGGCAGGAATGGAAGGCGGCTGAAGTTACCTGCACGGGCCGCGCCAAAACCCACATGCCGACTAGGAGCAGAGGCAGGGGCCCCCTGGGCACACTCCTGTGCAAATCCCGGGCTAACCGCCCGACGCACCTCACCGCATGGGGAGACCACGCCATCACCAGGCCCATGCACACTTCTTCCGAGCTGGGGGTTCACCTGGAGGTAACCCTTCCACGCCACCCAAGGGGACAGCCGAACTCCGGCGGATCCTTGGGCCCTCGACCCTGTTGATGGGGTCAATGGACATGTGGCAAGGGCCCCTGCTAAGGCCTCGGGTCAAAGAAACAGCACCTGGACGACGGGCACCCAGGAAGTACAGGGGGAGAGATGCAACCTGGGGAGAAGAGACACACCTGCCACTGCACCGCACACAGAGAGAGCAGGTGGGGGAAACCGAGACTGCTCTCAGGCGCCCTCACTGTATTTGGACTTTAAGTGGCATAGGCTAAACGCCATAAACGGACTCACACCAGAATTAACAGACAAAAAGGTATAGTTTGTGGCGCTAAATGACAGCTGCTGGAACACACTAGTGGGATTTAATCACCACAATCCCACAATAAACATAACACAAGAATACAAAGAAGTGTGCAGCGCTCGTGATAGATACACACAATAATATATTGGTGGTGTATCCCAAAATTATATGTGTGAAATAAGGGTAAATACCTTATTATAATAGGTCTGTGTCAATTAAGCTCCTATACATAATAAACAAAAAAGAGCATAGTATAATACTGCAATGTAAAATGGATCAAATATAGCAGTCTTAATGGTCCCACTCACATGGGTTGGAGCCTGTTAGTGAATAAACTGGCTCAGGTAAAAGCGCTTTAGGGAGGAATTTCCACTGAAGTCCACAAGGCTGGAGCTTGAACCTCCGAATACAAGGGAAATAGAGCAGGCAAAACACCAATTTTTAGAAATATATCAAATGAATTATTTATTAAAAAGCATTTAAAATCTTACATTCCAAATTGGGTAATGTCAGCATCAAGCACAGGGCGTTTCAACGTCACAATACGTCTTCCTCAGGTGCAGTATTGTATACAAGCTCCACATACATTTAAATAAGCTATTTTGCCCGGGAAACGGGTACAAGGAACCCGCCCCCTATGCCCATCTACCAATCACATAAGTCCCTTTTAATCCGTGGCTCCGGACTCTGACGTTGCTGTCATCACTTCCGCGTTCTTGCGTTCCACCGCAGTTACTTCCGGGTTCGCATGCGTTCCACTTACGGTATTCATGCGTTCCAGCCGTTATCAAGTCCGTTTTTACTTATAATCATCAGAATTAATAGTCCAGCATACACAGGATGGAATAAGCTCAAGGCAAAGAAAGAAAAGGGGGGGGAAAGTATACAAAAAAATCATCAGTGTGAATTACCCTAAACAAGGGAACTAATTTTATAATCTATCATAATTTAATTATATATACATAATAAAACATAATTAAGAATAATATTAAATATAATTATACATTTCCAAATCAATATTCAAGCCATTAGGAGAGAGGGTTTCCAATTCAAAGATCCATTTCATCTCAGTTTTATTTAGGATCCTTATATGGTCACCCCCTCTCCATGGCTTAAAAACCCTTAAAATTTGAATCCTTTTGTTAGAACCTTAATATGATTGTCACTTAGCATTTTATTAGATAGATTGAAAATCTTAATAGGTTCTACTTGCTTATTCTCATTATTTTCTAGAACTCCCTTGGCCTTCTTCTCACCCTTTCCTCCTCTAGTTCCCCTTCCACTGAAAAACGTTGTCTCTTTTGGTGGGAATGTTGAGGTCTTACGAAGGTGTGATGAGGATTCGGGGTTCCTAAAAAAAAAACCAGCCCTTTTTTCTACATCTCGAAGGGGTTCAAATCTGTTCGTATGAGCATATGATCTTTCTGTCATTTGACCCTTAGGATGATGTTCCCTAGGATGCGGTATATATGCATTAGATATTTTAGAATGTTTATAGTAGAACCTATTAAGATTTTCAATCTATCTAATAAAATGCTAAGTGACAATCATATTAAGGTTCTAACAAAAGGATTCAAATTTGCCCCTAGCTGCAACATCAACAAATTTGACACTTTTCTAGACATGAACAGATTTATGAGGAAACTGTGTCTAAAGAAATTCTTCTTGTCAAAAGATACTAATGATCAAAGGATAGAAGAGCTATCAGAGTTTAATCATACTAACCTCAAACCCAGTTCTACCTTTTTCCCGTACCATCTTAAAAGCCCAAGCATGAAGGCCTTTGAGAAAGCATGTATGACTGACCTTAAAGAAATAAAACCCCTCTCTAAATACCAACTTAATCTAACATGGGGGGAGAAAAAAGCCCTGGAAGATCTGGCCAAAGATGGTAGTATTATCATCAAACCGGCAGACAGGGGGGGGGGGGGGGGGTCGTCATTATGGACAAAAAATTCTATACTGATGAAATATATAAATCAACTGAAAGATGAAAGAACATATGGCAAACTCAAAGCCAATCTTGAACCTAAAATTAAAAAAGAACTGGTCCAATTTTTGGACAAGGGTTCAGAATTGGGTATTTTGGATAGAGATGAGTATAGGTTTCTTAATAAGGAACACGCTATGATTCTGGTTATCTATGTCCTTCCTAAGATCCATAAGGATCCAGTACAACCCCCGGGTAGACCTATTGTGGCAGGGGTGGATTCTTTGTTATCACCCCTGTCGCAATATATTGATACCCTCTTGCAACCTTTGGTTCTCAACACCAAAGCTCATTTAAAGGATTCTATCAATTTTCTTCAAACACTAGACAATTTTGTCTGGTTAGATGGATATATTTTAGTAACCAGTGACGTAGGTAGCCTATATACGGTTATTGAACATGATGTGGGCTGCGAGGCAGTAGAATATTTTCTGAGAACAGCTAATTCTTTTAAAGATGAACAGATCAAGTTTATTATTGACGGGATCAGAATTATATTGCGGAATAACTTTTTCTGGTTTGAGAGTGAGTTCTATATTCAGAAGAGAGGTAGCGCCATGGGGACCAAGTTCGCCCCCAGTTATGCCAACTTGTTTATGGCATACTGGGAGGAGTCCTTTATATATGCACGGCATGACTGGGAGGCGAGCTTGGTCCTGTACAGGCGGTACATAGACGATATATTCTTCATATGGAAGGGAAGTAGAACCTCACTGGATGACTTTTTGCTTTTTCTTAACAACAATACATGGGGCATTAAATTGACCTCAGAAATTAGTTGCCAGGAAGTCCATTTTTTGGATTTAAGAATATTCATAGAGAAAGGGACAGTGAAGACCAAAACCTTCTTCAAAACTGTCGATGTCAATAGTTTTATTGACATCGACAGTTGCCATTTTAAAACTTGGCTCTCTAATGTCCCTAAGGGGCAATTTATGCGACTAAAGCGAAATTGTACTGATGACAACATTTTTATCGAACAATCGGATATCTTAAAGAAGCAATTTTATCAGAAGGGATATGAAAGGGAACAGGTAGAAACCCAATTTGATGAAATCTGTACAAAGCCAAGAGGGGATCTTTTAAAATATAAACGAAAGGAGAATATTGCACAGGAGAAGCAAGTTTCTTTCATATGTGATTTTAACTCCCAAAATTATAGGTTTCATAAAATTCTTAAAAAACACTGGCATATCCTGAGACAAAATGAAGATCTCCTCACTTTTGTGGGAGAGAAACCAAGGATAGTTTATAGAGGAGCCAGTAATTTTAAAAATATTTTAACTAGTAGTTTTATACCTAAAAACTCCCCAAAAAACAGATGTACTGGATAAAGATTTAAAAGGATTCTTCAACTGTGGAAACTGTAAAGCATGCAATAGTAGCAAAATTATAACCAGAAAAACAGATAAATTTTATTCCAATAAAACGAAAAAGGAATATGCAGTAAAAGAATTTATCACATGCACTACTAAGAATGTGATCTATTTATTGTCATGTACGTGCGGACTACAATATGTGGGTCGTACGACCAGACCTTTAAAAGTCAGAATTTGCGAACATCTCAGGAACACTGAAAAGGGAGTTCTTAACCACTCTGTATCGGCACATATTAATTTAACTCACAATGGTGATATTAACAACTTGCACTTCATGGGAATACAGAGGGTTTTTAAGCCATGGAGAGGGGGTGACCATATAAGGATCCTAAATAAAACTGAGATGAAATGGATCTTTGAATTGGAAACCCTCTCTCCTAATGGCTTGAATATTGATTTTGAAATGTATAATTATATTTAATATTATTCTTAATTATGTTTTATTATGTATATATAATTAAATTATGATAGATTATAAAATTAGTTCCCTTGTTTAGGGTAATTCACACTGATGATTTTTTTTGTATACTTTCCCCCCTTTTTTCTTTCTTTGCCTCGAGCTTATTCCATCCTGTGTATGCTGGACTATTAATTCTGATGATTATAAGTAAAAACGGACTTAATAACGGCTGGAACGCATGAATACCGTAAGTGGAACGCATGCGAACCCGGAAGTAACTGCGGTGGAACGCAAGAACGCGGAAGTGATGACAGCAACGTCAGAGTCCGGAGCCACGGATTAAAAGGGACTTATGTGATTGGTAGATGGGCATAGGGGGCGGGTTCCTTGTACCCGTTTCCCGGGCAAAATAGCTTATTTAAATGTATGTGGAGCTTGAATACAATACTGCACCTGAGGAAGACGTATTGTGACGTTGAAACGCGTTGTGCTTGATGCTGACATTACCCAATTTGGAATGTAAGATTTTAAATGCTTTTTAATAAATAATTCATTTGATATATTTCTAAAAATTGGTGTTTTGCCTGCTCTATTTCCCTTGTATTCGGAGGTTCAAGCTCCAGCCTTGTGGACTTCAGTGGAAATTCCTCCCTAAAGCGCTTTTACCTGAGCCAGTTTATTCACTAACAGGCTCCAACCCATGTGAGTGGGACCATTAAGACTGCTATATTTGATCCATTTTACATTGCAGTATTATACTATGCTCTTTTTTGTTTATTATGTATAGGAGCTTAATTGACACAGACCTATTATAATAAGGTATTTACCCTTATTTCACACATATAATTTTGGGATACACCACCAATATATTATTGTGTGTATCTATCACGAGCGCTGCACACTTGGACTCACACCAGACCCAGTATAACCAGGGTAACAGCCAGTTATATTCTACCACCATGGTTTAACGTTGTCTACATTCCATTTTCTTTTTGCGGTTTGTTTTTTATTCTTCATTTATATATTGCCCGTGTTGAAACTAGCAATCCTACTGTTTTACGCCCTAATCCTACCACAGCGCACACAGTAGCTCTTGGCTCAGCCTGTGGTCAACTTGGCGTGTCTCTGCCATGTGAGAGTATTGCATGTGTTAGATAGAGGCTTATGTACCTTATTTACGCTCTAATACTACGGACCCTAACCACATTAGCCTGTTTAAATACCTAGCATAGTATACCCTCGGTACCTGTAATGCTACCAAACCAGCCTAGGTAATACTGCGACAATTGTACCTAACAGTTATGAATATGTACTGTATAAACAAGCCCTCAGATACGCATATGGGCAGTAGACCTGATTGAGCCTTGATTTTTCTAGATTAGAAAATTATAGTTCATGCAGACAGCACACAACCGTATAGACATACTTACCCAGGCTACCACTCTTGCTAGCTACCGCATGCTTAGACCACACACCCATAAGCATCTACGTTGTTCTCCATATCAAGAAGCCTGGTAAAGCCTGGTAAATGACTACCCACAATGCAGGCTCGGTTTCACCACCCATGTGGATGTTTAAACCTGGGGTAATTTAAGTTACTTTTGATGTAATTGCTAGCTCCCAAACGGGCCTGAGGACCCATCGCATGTAATCCCACTATATACCATTGTATAGTTATACATACTTACTGACAGTCTACTTTGGGTGCAATAGATGGTTTAATTGTTTAATGGTTTAAATGTTCAATGTAGACCTAACCTAGATTTCACGTCTTGACCACAACAGTCTCCTAGACACACGGCAGGTTAAGCAGTAGGGCTAGCCTGCAATATCACGACATCATAGACACCGCATGTCCTGTGTCCCACAGAATATACTGAACTTTAGACGACACCACGACACCTAGAGAGACACCACGACACCCGTTATACTGCATCTTACCACGACTTGTTAAAAATATGTTTCTGTTCAACGACTTTAAAAAAAACTAAAAAATGAGGCATTCATAATCCGGAGATGTAATTAATGCTGTTATTCGCTGTGATAACCCTTTTT